>NW_020536262.1:0-18944 GCF_003426905.1 Ctenocephalides felis | reverse complement strand
TCCTGTTCTGATAATCCACTCATTTATTTTTATCATTTTTATCATTTTCATTTGAAATATTATCATATTTCTGTACATTATTATATTTTTTTTGCAATTAATTCATTATTTAAGAAAAATCTATTTTCTTTTCCTAAACATATTGTTTGCTAAAATCTCATCAAGATCATGTTTTTGACAGATGTCCTGAAGATGGAACGTACCTAGTTCCGAAACGTCGACAATAAACAAATAATTAAATAAAGAAATTGTTTTTTTAAAAACTTTTCTTGTTTTTTATTTTGTATTATTTTTGGATTCTTGTTCGAAACTCTACAAAATATACACAATCCAAGACTCTACCCTTCATATATATATATATATATTATATATATATATATATATATATATATATACCGAATTATACACTTGTACAATCATGTAATGCAATATATGTTAGGATAGTTAGAAGTCTTAAGCAGAACAACTCTATAAAAAAATATCGGATTGTTTTTATTACGATTTAACTATTATTTATACAAATATACACAAATCCAAGACTCTACCATTCAATATATATAAATATATATATATATATATAATATATATATATAGATACCGAATTATACACTTGTACAATCAGTATGCAATATATGTTAGGATAGTTAGAAGTCTTAAAGCGAACAACTCTATAAAAAAATATCGGATTTGTTTTTATTACGATTTAACTATTATTTATACAAAGAATTTTTATAGTTGATTTGTTTTGCCATATTGCAGTTAATGTAGATCGTCTTACTAAGGTTGTTGAAAACTACTTCAATAAATTAACAAGATGTGAAATGGAATGGAATAAAACGAAAACACAATTTTTGAGATTGGATAGCCTGCTTAAGGGTAATGAGCTACTTATTGTAGAGAAACAAACAGCAATAAAAATAGCCAAGGATAAACTGCACGAGGTCAGTATGAGTTGAAAAAAAAACTTGTTAAATTTAATAAATTTTATATACAAATATGTAATATGCTGTAATATTATAAAAGCATTTGTTCAAAACTATAGCTATAATATTTAGTGAAGGTGGTATAAATGTTTCATGCTCCTTTTCGTCATATTATATTTTTAATTTGTCATTAATAATTAATCATATGATTGTACAATAGCATATCTACATATATATAAAATAAGTCGGGTTTTCCTTCCTGGCGATAAACTCCAGAACGCACGAACCGATTTTGACGATTTTGCATTCGTTGGAAAGGTCTCGGGCTCTGCAAAGTTTATAGCTAAGAAAATTAGTGGTGCATGGCATCGTGCCTTAATGCAAATTGCTGGAACTTCACCGTAATTAAAATTCGAGTAATGATATAATCCATAATTGTTTTAAATAATTTCAAATAGATTTTCTACATATATAAAAAATAAGTCGGGTTTTCCTTCTTGACGATAACTCCAGAACGCACGAATTTCGACAATTTGCATTCGTTGGAAAGGTCTCGGGCTCCGCAAGGTTCATAGCTAAAAAAATTAGTGGTGCATGGCATCGTGCCTTTATGCAAATTGCTGGAACTTCACGCACCGTAATTAAAAATTAGAGTAATGACATTAGTGAGAATTATCAGAATTATGCTTGGTTAACTCAACGAGCAATTCTTGCCGCTAAGAATAATGATGTACACGCACTGAATTTCACCATTCAATATTCAATCAAAAATTGCTGGCGGTTTGGTGACATACCAATGATTCTGACTGGTCTTCCGTTTGACTTCAAACGATTGCAATTTCCAGTTCGTCTTGCGTTCGCAATGACAATTAACAAGTCGCAAGGCCAATCGCTTAGTGTTTGCGGGATAAATTTAAAAAATCATAGTTTTTCACATGGGAAGTTATATGTTTCCTGTTCACGAGTTGGAAAACCATCCGCTTTGTTTGTGTTAACGTCAGACCAAAAAACAAAAAATGTGGTTTACCAAAGAGCACTTTAATGAAACGGATAATTTGCGGATTCACTTTCATTTACTTAGAGAAGCTCAACTAAAAAACACTTCATTTTGTAATCGAAATAAATTCATTACTGTTGTGCAATAAAATCAAATTTTTCCTTTTCAAATATAAAACAAATAAAACATTCTTCACCTCTCACGAAATCATCTTGTGGCGAAACGGAGTTCGTCGGGTTTGCTAGTTAAATTATAAATTATAATATGCAGAAATCATGTATTCTACATTGTAGAATGTTTTAAATCTCACGTGGTACGTATACACTAACGTTACTATTTTTATAAGTGAAACTTTTGGATTTATTTCAAAATGTTTGATCTTTGCTCTAAATAAACTTTTATGTACTAAGGGTTTAAAAATTATTTTAGATCTACTCAAAACTTGATTTTGTGCCGTAATATTTTTTTTTAAAGCTAGATGAACCTAGTTTTGTAATGTTTAACATCTCGTAGGGTAAGATGGTTATTGCTATAAATCCAAAATTAAAATGTTTCATATCTTTCTCGCTTTCTCGAGTAGTTTTAGACGTTTCTTGTAGTTTCGAGCTTTCTCGAAACTACAAAGATACACGTATGATGGCTGTTACTGTTTAGCTTCGATGTCTGAACTGGTCCACAAGGGCTATTTTATTTCTCCACAATCTGCCGATCTCACGACCCGTTAGGGCGCCACTATCCTCCACTTGGGATACAAAAAACAATTGTTTTATATTGATAGAGAGTCGTGCTGATAAGTTTCTGGAAAAAGTCTGTCCAGACGTTTCGGAGATATGATGCAAGTAGTGCAGAAAATGGAAATTGAGAAAACAGCATTTGATTTGATTGATTCAACTTGTAAGACCCAGTCGTTTCAGAGATAAGAGGCTGAAAGTGTAAAAAATAGCAGTTTTTGAGAGAAGAAAGCATCCGATTCGAGTGATTTAAAAAACATTTGTTTAGGAATTTAAAAAATATATACATCCTAAAATTTAAGAAAAAATCTAATCTTTTTTTAATATAAAAATTGATTCGAATTTTAATTTTAATTCTAGTTAAAATTCGAAAACTTTTTTTCATACTTAAACAAGTAAATAACTTTAATTCTACAATTCTGTTTATACAATTCTTAGATATATGAGAAAATATCCTTCATTCTAACTCCGCTTGATCCAATAATGAAGGACACAGTATTTATAATTATTGAAACCATTTAATATTCCTCGAAAATTTCATTACGAGACGGGATGTTCCAGCATTTTTTATGCGCCACCAACAAAACTTTACATATGGCTCACTTCATGCTTACTAATCATTAAATGCAATATCAACAGGTTGTGCATGATTACTTTGGAAATTTAGAGGCCAATTCCCCGATAAAATAGATTTGTTATACCACGGATCTATAATCTTATAGTGTGGTAGTCACAAGCTGCCAAAATTTATGTATTTTCTGTGCTATCAGGCATTTTAAAATGATGTCTTCGACTAATATAATTTTGAACATTCTAATATTTTTAGGCAGAACAGCAACTAAAGGAGATATCAGAGACCTACTTAACTTTGCAGTCAAGTACTAAAAAATTAGATAATGATCTATTGAAGCTAAAAAATAATCGACACAAAGTATTCATGGACTGTAAGGTAATTGTGCTATATTTCTGTACATTAAGAGGCATTTTAATGTTTGAATGATTTTTATAAAAAGTAGAAAAGTAAAAAAAATAAGACTCTTCTATGCTGTAGACCTGGTCCACGTCATGCTTGCTAATTGTAAATTGAAATATCAACAGACAATGCATGATTGCTTTGAAAATTTAAAGATCAATTCTCACATAAAATAGATTTGGCATATTACGGGTCTATAATCGTATGTCGTTGTAGGTACAAACTGCCAAAAAGTTGTGTATTTGCTGTACTATCAGGAATTCTAAAATGATGTCATCGGCTAATGACGAATGAGAGTTTGTGCCGTGAGGGACTTCCGTTTTATCATCAGTTTTATTTCGTAGAATCAAGGGAGCATAATGTGGACGAGGTGGCTGAGCGAAATGCATTGTGCGATAATGACAAGTTCATAACTTGCTATTAAACTTTGTTTTATTTATCCATTATCAAATTACGAATGGAACTAGTAATTGATTTAGCAATAATTGCTATAGATTTATGACTATAAGTGTCTATTTTTTGACGAAGCACATAAAATCAAATTCCAGCAGTGTTTTGTTATTTAATTTAACAAGATAATAACATGGATCAATTTCTGTTTATGTAAAAATATTTAAATATTCAATCTAGAAGATAAATACAGTCCTGTACTCAGAATATGTCAAATATTTTATTTATCTTTATTGGTTCTTGGCTCCGACCAGTTGCATAAATCACAACACTCAGAGTAAGTACGCAAGCAGAGCGGATAGTAATAAAATCTTTATCCTCGCCTCTAGTCATAAATCTATAACGTTAATGATGATTATCTGTTTGGCAATCTTTGTTCAAAATTTGTTGGCATTTATTGAAACAGATTAACAGTATAAAGATACCTATTGTTGGAGATTCCAGCTTTGATATGGAAAGCTTAGATGAAAGTATATTAGAGACTTCAACTGCAATTTTGGAGAAAGAGAATAGGTAATATAACTATTATACTAATTTATTGACATAAAAAGTAAAATCAATATATCAATAAAAAAAATTAGATATATATATATATATAATGTATATATATATATATATATAGATAGATAGATAGATAGATACTTTATTTAAATTCAATATTTACAATTTACGTCAATACAATTATTATTTTTATCACAATATTATAATATAACTATAGTAATATCAGTGATATTTATGAACAACTCAAGATTAACCTAATGACAATTAATAATTAACTTAGATTAAAGAATTAATTTATTGTATAAATAGGTTGATCTATAGGATGTTTTTTGACAGTCGCATTGAAACAATTCCTGCTTTTCAATTTCCATTCATTGGGAAGCTTGTTGTAAATTTCGACGCCACATTCTATCGCTTTCCGACAGTAAATAGCAACACCTCCGTGCATATGTATACTACTGCAGAATGAGCTGACTAGCCGAAAATCACGTATATAGGTCGATTTTGCTCGTTGCCAAGCCAATGTTCACATAAACAAAAAATGTTTATTTTATTGTCATGGACAACTTTTGTTAATGCCTCCGTTTTATTGGATAAACATTGAATGTTCAAGGACATTATATATTAAACCAGTTTAACAATTTTTCTTCGTTTTTTCTCCCAGATGAAATAAAAAACGGTCCACACAGACTCCTTTTGGCCAAACATCCGGAGATTTTATTCTTTCCAATTCACTCTCTGCAACGGATACCTTGAAAGAGGCATATGTTTTCTCAGATGCTGCTTTCTCAGTATTACTATCAATATTGGGTGCAGCTGACGAAACTTCTTTATTCTTTTCATTTGGCTTTAATAATTGCAGCATCTTAATTTTTTCTTCAAGATTCTGAATTATGTATTCTTTATCCTTTATTATTGTCATTTTATCGTCTATTATGGTATTTTTGTCGGTAATTGTTTGTTTTAAGTTGTTAATAGTATCCATATGTTTGTCACTCGACACTTCACTGCTCACCTCACAGCACTGTATCAAATTTCCAACAATGAATTTAAAACCTTTTCTTGTGGCACAACTCACATGGTAAATTTTGCCACAGTTCTTACAAACACCCACACTTGCAGAAGGTTTTGTTTCACAGCAGTTGTAGGTTTTTTTGGAATCCGATTCCTAAATATTTAATTGTGTCAGAGACATTACGACACTTCAAAAAACACGTCCGCACGGTTCAACGGTTGACGGTTTATATATATATATATATATATATATATATATATAATAAAATATATAATAAAATATAATAAAATTGTTTCTTGGGCATCCATCCAGTAATTGAAAAAACAGTTTTAATGAAAAATGTTTTTATTTAAAGAACATACGTTTCGGGTCTTGATTTGACCCATCTTCGTTGCGCACTCTGCATTGAATGGGCTTTTCGAGCAATATGCAGAGTGGTCTAAACGACGATGGTGTTACAAGGATTCCTTTACCTTTATCTATTAAGACCAATATTTGCCGCTTCCAGACCGTAGAAGTGCCGGTTGCCAGACAGGCATTGTAGGCGTTCAGGAGAATATCTGGAAATTGCAGGGCTACAGTCTTGATCACCTAGGCTGCAATGTCATCAGGGCCTGTTGCTTTTCCTGTCTCTATGGTTTTTGCCGCATCTTGTAGTTTCTTGACAGTGAAGAGTGTAGTTTTACTGTTTTTCACGTACTGTCTTTTTTTCGTGGTGGGTGTTTATGGAATAGTTCCGCTACGATGCTATTCATCAGAGCAGGAGATTTTGGTGCTTCTGGTAAAGCTCTACCAAGTCGTTTTGTATCAATTTGATAGGCTTTGATAGGCTCAGAAATCTTTGTTGAGATCGTGCCAAATCTTTTTCCACAATCCGGCTTTAGCTGATTTTATGGCTTTATTCAGAGTCTTCTTAGCCTGTTTGTACTCGTTTGCATACATATCTTGGTAGGCGGAACGTGTTGCAGCTCTTGTAGCGCGACGACGTTGTGCATGACATCTTTTTTGTAGTTCTGCTATCTCTGATGAACACCAATATGCTGGACTGTGTACACCCTGATTTTTTGGTCGTGGCATAGAGGCGTTAAATGAGGTGATAATTGCTTCATAGTTCTAAGGACTGTTTCTTCCATCTCTCTGCGGGTACCTAGTGTTGGATCAACTGCACGCAACGCTTCAGGATCAAGCTTCTTAGCATTCCACCTCCGTTTGTAAAAGTTCCATGGTCGAGTCGGACCAGATCCAATACTATATGTCACATGTTGATGATCACTGCCACTATACTCTTCAATCATATTCGCTGTCCTTGGAGTGACCAACGTAATGTCGAGGATAGATTCCTAATATCCTGGTCTTCTAAAGGTTGTAATACTCCCAGTATTTAGCACAGTAAGGTCAAATCTTGCTGCAAAGTTTTTCACTTCAATTCCTCTGGTGTCCGAGTATTTGGCGCCCCATTCAGCCGATTTTGCGTTGAAATCACCCTCTACAATGACTTCTCAGTTGAACTGGCCGATATTGTCTTCCATGCTTGCTACTTTCTGGCGAAACACGCTAATTTTAGTAAAACACGCCTTCATTTGGTGAAAGGTAGACGCTCACACAGTAGGTCGTGTGAGTCTTGATCCAGACGAAACCCCCTCCGCTTTTATTGTCATTGACGGTGGTCTCCTTCGAGTTTATGATCCATATTGCTGCCGTGCCAGATTTATGGGCGAACCATGATTTATCCTGAATATTCATATATTTTTTGCAGAGAGGGCAGATATCGATCTTGTCTTCAAAGGTACGTCGGCGCAGTATATTTTGCGCCAAGGCACATCTATTCAGTTTTCTTTGTAAAAATCGCGTCATTTCGGCTCTCTAGTGGCTTTGGCAAGTGCCACACGGAATGCCTTACACGTCCCCGATACAGAGACATGGCTCCCGCTGTTCCGGTCTTCTTTGTCTACTGTACATAGAAAGGATTTTGGCTTTTCCGTGCCGCATTTGTTAGAACACTTGCTTCTCTCTGATCCCTCTCATTTATGCGTTTGATGTCCAAAACCAAGGCATCTAAAACAGCGGGCAAATGCGACAGTTAACCCACTCCAATTATTATGATTATTACAAAGGCCGCTCGTTGTCGTCTTGATGTGTCTTTGGTCAAGTTCACTCGTCTAATTTACAGTTTTGTCGTCCCAATTCGAAGCACTCAATTTGAAGTCTCAATTGAGTGCTTTGCTAACGTCATTTTCGTTAGAGACTCCACCAAGGTCAAGAATCTATATCGTCATCAGCGGCGCAATGTTTTCACTGTTCCTATGTTTTCAGCTGCTGCCCTTATCGCGGCTGCAAAGGCTGTACTGTCTTTGGACTTGGGGCTCATTTCCAGTAATACATCTCCATAATCAATTCAGTTAGCCTTAAGGCACGATGCCACGCACAACTAGTTCATTTTTCGTTTGTCAAAACACAGAAATGTTGTAATATCGTTCAACATCTTATTGAAATCTGCCTGTTACTACACTATTACAATAATAAATTTTGTATGTCTGTATTATCATAAATATTGTATAAATAGTAATATCATTAAAAAACTATTTGGCTTTGTTACTAACATCTTTATAGAATTAATAACAATTTTTTGTTTCATCTAGCATTCAGATAGATTTTTCAAATTTACCGGATAATTTGAAGTCAGAAGCAATAAGTTCAGAAGTTCACATTAAAAATGAAACAGAGAAAATTATTGAATTGGAAGCTGAAGCAAGCGCGAGTTTCTCTTGCAAAGAAGGGGTATGGTGCATTCTGTTTAACATCTATATGATTATATCATTTCATTAATAATATTCTTTTTCTTTCTTACATTAAGATAACAAGGCGCTTAAAGGAAGCTAATGATAAATTAAAGATCTGTAAGGAAACTTTTAAAGATATAAAAGATGAGATGACGTCGGTAAATATAAATTTAATAAATGTTAAGAAACGTCGGAAGGAAATGTTCGATGAATGCTTTAATAAAGTTCAAGGATCCATCGACAGTGTTTACAAGGTTCTAAAACTCATAATATAATATGACTTATGTGATATTTTGTATATTTTTATTTATGTGTATTAATATATTTTAGTCATTAACAAAATGTAGCGGAGCACAAGCAACGCTTTCAATTGAGAACATAGAGGAGCCTTATCTCGGAGGTGTCATATTTTCTTGTGTACCACCTGGAAAGCGTTTTAGGACAATGAATCACCTTTCGGGCGGAGAAAAGACAGTTGCTTCATTGGCGTTTCTATTCGCTATGAGAAGGTAAGAAATATTATTGAATAAGTAATAATTCTTGATAATACCAGGCCAGCTGTGGTCCGTCAACGCTAGTTCCGAAGTTTATCGCGAACTCGGTCCATACCCGGCATCAGACAGCATGATGTTAAGTTTCACTTTCATTATACTGCCCCACCAACGATCGTCGGAATCTGAATTTTCTATCAAGGTCAACTAGATGAGTCACGAAATATCAAATAGAAAAGAGAAGGAAAAGGGAATTTTTTTAACTTTTAAATGCAGTCGTATAGTAAATCACTATACAAAAATAATTTACTTACTCGAACAATTATCTAGAAGTTTCATTGTCTCAAAAATTCATATGTTTAGCATTGGATACGAAATATTTACTCAAGTCAAGTGAGCGTTTTGGTTCTGAATATGTTTAATGTGCTCCGATTTGCATGAAATTTTGGAATTGGGTTCATCTTTCTCTCAAGTTAAAAAGTGAAAATAATTTAGACTCCTTTGCCACTTCCCGGGCGGATGACATCTCTTTTCAGTCGTGCAATTGTATCTCTTTCAAAATAACGTCGCATATCGATAAAAGAACTAATTAGAAGAAAAAAATGTTTAATAATGTTTTACAAAAAAGAAATTACTTTTCAAGTTACTGGCTACTAAAAATTTGTATTTTTGGCGTTTTTCATCGTTTTTTGCACACATTTCTAAAAATTTTCATTTTAACGGAAATCATGTAATGAACAAAATTATATCAATTAAAATTCTAATAAATCGGTGTTTTATAAACTGTTCTAGAAACAATATTAGGCTAGATATGAAAATGGAATTTTATAGTACTCAAAATAAGCTTTAAAATGAGGATTTCTGCGTGTAAAATGAGTGAGCTATCATGCAGATAAAAAACGTATACAATGTTTTTTTCATTTAAATCAAATAGTTTATGAGTGTCATTTCTATCAAAATTAAAAATAATTGTATGCCCTCTAGAATTAACTTGGTTTAAGAGATCTTGACGGATTCTAGAAAATACCACAACTCTAACACAAACGATTTCCAAGAAGTTCATGATTTCATGAAAAAAAAATTATTTAAAAAAGCAAACAATTTCTCAATATTATATATCTGAAAGAATAAAAGATACGGATGAAGGTATATAGATGAAAATTCAAGGTCTTTTCAAAATAAGAGAAGTTATGGTAAAATTTATGATAGAGAAAGTTGTAGGTCATTTAATTACCTTTAAAATAGTATATTACAAATTCTGATAACATCAGATTTAAATGAGTTATAATCCAATTAATGCCGGGGGTGGTGAAGGAGTGCAAATTGTTTTCACTTCTGAACTTAAGATTAGGATTAGCCTATTTCCGACACACGCTTTCTTCCCCTTCATTTACTGCAATAATTTTGTTGATCGTAGGTTGAATAGAGCACATGTGAACAGGATTTGACAAATTAATTCACTTCAAATATAAACTTAAGTAAAAATGTCTATTGAATTATTAGTGAGAAAAATGTAATTTAGATATTAAAATTACTAAAAGCCAGTTAAAATATGGCACGACTTTTATAAAAATTCTAGGCAACATTATTGAAGCAATTATTTTGGGTAGAAAAATCCAAGATGATATTATACCTTTACCGTGGAAAATCAATGTTTTAGTCGTGAATAAACAAAAAATTATTTATTTATACATCCACATCTACAGGTATGACTAAAAAATTGTATTACCCTCGGTGTATAATTTTTAATATATAACTTTATTAAACATATTTTAATATTTGCTAACGGGATAAAGTGTTAACTGTGGGAATTGAGAATCATCATTTTATTTGAAGCAGTTTTACATTTAACATCACTCGTGTATTCGTGTAAATAGTAAATCGAAAAACAATAATTATTACTTTCAACTGAATGGTAAATATTAGTATATGATACTGAAAAAACGTAAATTTGGGTACAGGACGTCCGTTGGGTCATCTAGTATATATATATATATATATATATATATATATATATATATAATTAGATTATTGAATTTGTCTAAACACATTATACACAGTTTTGTTTATTTTTAGTTATAAACCATCACCTTTTCTGCTACTGGATGAAGTAGATTCAGCTTTGGATAAGTTTAATAGTGTTTTAGTGGCTGACTATATTAATCGATGTAAGAATGATGTTCAAATCATTCTAATATCATTGAATCCTGAATTTTACAAAAGTGCTGACACTTACATAGGAACCTTTCTACAGGTATGTACCAATGAATCTCTTACCACCGCAGTTGTTTATTTTATCGCAAAATGATAAATATTGTTATAAACATTGTTTGTTACTTTTTATAATGCTTTCATGGCCCTAGTGGCGGATGGCATCGTGCCTTAAGACAAATTGCTGGAACTTCCCGTACCACAAATTAAAGAAAGAATCAGATTTTTGAGAAATTTTTAATTTTTGAAAAAAAATGTTTTTTTGGAAAAAATACATTGGGGAAAAAAATTATTTTAAGTTTTTTGGAAGGTTTGAACTTTTTTTCAAAGCAATCGCACTGCTTTAGCTGCATAGAGACTAAGTATCGAAGTCGCGTGTCGCGGTCGAATCGACAAATGATGTTACGGAACCCATAAAAATGTAAACAAAATTGATACACATTATTAAAATCTTCATAAAATATCTGACATTCTGATGTGCATTTGTCTAATGTTAATTTTATCGCCAAATGGCTTTTTTTTTATTCTTTTACTAGAGATTCGCAACTGCTAGTCCTGTCTTCTCTAAAATTTAATCGGTTTTTTATCTTGTCAATACAAATAAAATGTTTTTGAATGATTAAAATTGGACAATTCGTTCTCTTGAGTTCTCTTAGTAAACGTTTTTGGCACATTTTTCCTCATATCTTTGGAACGGCCTGTGCCAAAAACTAACTAGCTTTTAATTTATACCAAAATGTTCAGAAACCGCTGAAACGTAAATATCTGCAAAATATTTCATTTTCGATTTTTTTTGCAATTACTATAACTTACCCTACGGGCAGTCAATAAATCAATATTTTTGGAGATGAACTGACAGACGTTGTCCTGTACCCTGTACCCATGTCTACAACTCAAAAGTTCCAATTTATATAACCTATACTGATATTTAGCAATTAGTTAAAAATTAATGTGTTTTACACTACAATATATACCGAAATGTATATACATCAATATGAGTGATCTTAAATATAAATAGTCATTTGTAAACACTAACATTAATATTATTATTATTTTATTATTTCTAATATTGTTATTTTGTTATATTAACTTCCCAAAGGACAAGTTTATGTTTTCATAAAAAAATCCGATTCGCTAATTTTATGTTTTCCCGACGTTTCAAGCCATTCTGAATCGAATGAGACCAAATTTGGAAAAAGTAGGTATGTACGTGTATGTGTGTGTGAGTATGTTAATAGATTTTTTGCCGTAAATCGACATTTTCTCAATACAGGCTGGACCGGTTTCAAAAATTTAAAAGCTATTCCATAGATAAACAAGTATTCGATGTATCTCGATGAGGACTATCGTTCTTTGTAAATCGCAGAAAAGTGAAACATTTTTCGTCGACACGTTTTAGCCCGCAATTCTGAATCGATTTTGAAAATTCAAAAACTTTTCGAAAGATATTCGTTGGGAATCGTGCTGATTAGTTTTTGGTAAAGATTGGCCGGGCCGTTTTTTTGTAATAAAGTGTTAAAGACATTTTTTTCGATTTTTTTTACGGCCCTACGACTTGTCTTTAATTTTAAAAACTTTTCAATGTTTGCAAAAATTAGAATAGTTAAGTCCATGTGGGCTGTTCTACAATATTTATTCATCATGGAATCAAGATTAATTTTGCAGCAAAATATTTATTTAATTGGTGATGTTGAAACTCAAATTATTATTTTGATTCTCTGATGAATAAATATTATAGAACAGCCCACATTGATTTAATTAGAGGTTAAGTGGTTTATAAATATTCTTATGTGTAATATATGAGTTCACGTACAGATGGCGCAAGAATTTACTTAATGACGTATGTTAATAACAAATATAAGAAACTTCCAATTGGCGTGCGCTCTATCTAAATGTTTATATTAAGAGCTAATACTATTAGAGATTCATTTTTTATTAATTTCGAAGTATTGGCGCCCTTGGGATCAAAGAAATGTCCTTGTTAAGGACCACCCTTATATTATATATATATAGTCGGAGTTCGGATAGTCGGAGTTCGGATAATTGGAGTTCTACTGTATATATATATATATATATATATATATATATATATTATATATATACAGGGCCGGTCCTGCCTTGAATGCAATACATGCAAAAAATGCAAAATATTAAATCCTGAATGCTTAATAGATTATGATAAACAATCCAACTTAACTATGAGTCATAAAACGCATATTCAGTTTGCAATGTGATATCAATAGATACAATTAACCAAATAATAACTCTGCAAATTTGTAAATTATTGTTCTGCTTATTGTTTAATGTACCCTTAAAATTTTTTCTTTGTTTGAAGTTAACAAGGAATCGAAAAAGAAAATATTTAGTGTTCAATCCCGTAAGAGCAAACCTACGAAAGTTTAAATTAATTATTGAGCGTTATTGATGAAAAATAGCAAGCTGACTTAGTTAAAATGGAACTTGTTGAAGAAATATATACTAATTATAATAGAGAAAATGGAAAATGGGGAGTCAGTGCTCAAAAAATGGCTTGTTTATTCCGAAAAATTGTATTTTAATTTTTGTTTTTTGTTGCAAACATATCACATCTGATGAACTTTGAACGTTGAAGACATGCGTGGTTAGGTTTATGGAGCAAATATGAAAAATGAAAGCAAGATGTACTTAGGAACAAAAATCTTTAAGATGTGTTTATACATAATAATTTAATTATTAACTATGCAGAAATAATACAGATACAAATATAATTTGTTTGTTTCAGTATAGTTAAGGAAATATGTAATTTCTTTGCATCTTTTACTAATCTTTACTAACACTTTAAAAAGTTTAACTTTAAAATAACAATCTGATACTCTGAATATGATGGGAAAGTAAAGCTGAATACAATTCGGCCCTTGCGATACCAATAAGGAGAAGTTTAATTCAATTTTAGATATTGTAAAGAATGAAAAAATAAACTAAAATAAAATTTAATTTAAAACATGAAATACGAGTGTTATGTCTTTTTTGCTCTTTTGTCGTGATAGCTCTTTAGAATAAATCGCATAATAAATAAGTTAAATGTTTCAAAATCACAAATATTAATATTTCACCTACGTTAGAAGTAATTGAGAATTTAAAAATATTTGATTATGATCAACCCGCGAACGGTTTTTTAAATAAATTTAAAATCAATGTATTTTATACGCTTTTAGATTATATCTAATTTTTTGTGTACTAAAGTGTGTGTACAAAAATCCAGAATGATTAATAATTATAACTATTTATTTTACTTTATTTATTTACTTTACTTTAATTATAATTTAAAAAAATAAAGTAAATATTTATATATTTTCTTTCATGCGGGCGCTGAGGACCCCAGGGCCGGCCCTGTATATATATATGTATATATATATATATATGTATATATATATATATAATACATATGTATATGTCATCATCAATATAATTATACTTACAGAGATCCAGGGGAATGTGCACCAGAATTGTTTCAATTCCCACGGCTGGTTATGCTGACTAAGGTCTAACACATAAGTTCTAAATATTGTATATACTATGAATTAAAAATCATAATTGAGCATAATCTAAGCAAAATCTCATATTAATTAGATGATTTAATCTGTACACTCAATGTATTGAAAGAAATAAATTTTTGAGATAAATATATACTTATACTTTATTTTTATATATGTATGCATGGTTTATAGTATATTTATAGTAGTCGTTCTATTGATTGTTGTTACCGAGTTATAATACAGTACATTTGGCTAAAAATTTCTTTAACCTAGCAATGAAATTGTAATGCTTTAATAATAATTTGAAAAACCTCAAACTGAAATATATTCTGAACAAGTTACTACAATATTATGTTACAAAATTCATCACATTCTATTAACAAGGATTTTACCTGATTTTAAAACACATGACAATCTATCGTTAATTGACTAATATTTAGATTAGATTTCAAATACTTCTATTAACTACCGATATTAATTAATATTAATTTCTTTTGTACAATAACATTTCGAATCCTAAATTTATTGTGTTTTGTAGACTCATACCGCTAATTATTAGAAGACATTTTTAATGTATTTTATTTTTACCCCTTTATTAACATAATAAAGTCAGACGGGTTTCATTCTCCTCCACTTCAATTTTGATTTATTTCACCACTCACCACATTAAATTTGCATTCAGTCCTCATTCATACTCATTAGTTTGATACATTGACATTTGTCTAAATGAACCATTTTCATTTTCTGTATAACATTTTTTTATCTGATATTTACTATCAGTCTAGAATTTATATTGTTTACTAGTTTTCTTTATATCTTTCGGAAGCTTTTCCTGTTGTGATCTTTGTGGATTTTTTTGTGTTGCCTTGTATAATGCTCATATATATCCTTATTTATATTTATTGCAGCCCTCGTATTGGTTCTGTTATGTTTAACTTTGTATATTTATTTAAATTTTTCAATTTTTATTATTTTATTCAATGAAAGATTATTTAAATAATCTCAATTGTTTTATTATGTGTATCTTTGATGGGTGTTAAATAAGGATTGTATATTAAATGAAGATTGTATGTGATTTTTATCGCTTTATTGATGATTATTTGTAAATTGTTTTTTTGAATTTGATTAAAAGATAAAATGAAATGTAAAAATTATACATACCCCACCAGGCAAAACAATAAAAAATTTATGTATAATTTGTGTAAATATAAATATAGACGTGTAAATCAAATGGGATTCATATTATTTATTTGTAATAAACCATATATAACAGTTCTCCCATGAATTTTCCAAATTTTCCATAAGTTTGAAAAGAAATATTGTCCGGTTCATCTAAAAACAGGATTAGAATATTGCGCCACGAATTTTTACCCCTCTGGACCCGATACATTTCTACTGGGGATATACATATATATGTATATATATAAATTTAAAAATATGAACAAATAGCACTTTTTTGCACTAGTTTATCAAATAACATTAATTTTACCAACGTTCCGAGGCTAGGTTTGTCTCATCATCAGTGTATTATGATTTAAAATCTAAAATAGGACTATGTGTTAACAGTTCCAACTTGTTCCGCTTACCCAACTTGGTGAGTCATGAAATATCAAATAGGAATGAGAAGGAATAGGGCAGAGTTAAAAATAGATGCCGCTAGAAGATAAAATAATATTTTTTGGTAGGAAAGGTTTGTTTTTTAATAAAATTGTAAATCGTTGTGAGTGTACAAAGTGTAAGTTTTGAAAATTATGTAGGAATTATTATTTTACATATATTATTACGCATTTTGTACAAAATATGTACCAAACGGGCACATCCAGACCTTTCCTAAACTATTGTTTTGATTTCATATACATCAATACACACATACACACACACACAAGCGCGAAAATATCCAAATGTTCCAAAATCAACTATTGAAATGTGAAGGTATCAACAAAAAGACAAATTTAGCACTATTTGCAATTTTAATGATTTGTCCAGCCACCTTATTGCAGATACCGATCCTTATACAGGTAACTATTACTTGAAAGTTTCAAGTTGAAACCAATTAGCAACTTGCCTATAGGCAAATCTCGAATCATCATGGGACATATTAATGGAAAAAGGAATGCGAATTAAGTTCCTGTTTTTGTTTATTATTTATGAAAAAAAATCTAAAAAGTCAAAGAACTAGAACAGATCTGATGTATTATTGAAGAGGCAATGGAATAAAACTACATTTTTCTGTTTTATTAATAATCATCAGAAAATAAAAAACATTCTATAAATTATTTTGATTAATATTATTTACTTATGATAACATATAGTATTTACCCCAGTGGGTAATTACTATTTGATACAACTCATTGGATTAAATTAATAAGCCATAATTTTTAAAGTCTTCTAAATCATGGCGCAAGAAGCAGCGGAGCAACAAGTGAATTGGGATGGCTTTCTAACTTGTGATGATGATGAATAAAACTATCAGAAATACTTTTAAACCAAAACAGCTCAGAAATTACCAATCCTCCAAACTATGAACAAAATATTCAAAACTTAACGAACTAACTGGATATAATTTTGCTATTTTCGAGATCAACTACTTACGTAATCAAAATCAGTAATAAAGTAATGAAACGAGTTACTTGTAGTGTTAGAAGTATCGAGGCACAAGATCGATATTGAGTACTTTAAAAGTATCTAATCAAAATATCGATGCAAAAAAAATATCGTGGCGAAAGTATCGATAGTACTCAATATCGAATTTTGAGTACTTTTCATAAAAATCAAACATAAGTGCAAGAAAGATCTAAAACTCATTAAATATCATTTCACAATATTAGAATGAATTCTATTGCTTGTATCTGATGTGTTAAATCAGAATCATTTTCAATATTGTAAAATTTTAACAGTAATTTTTCAATACTAATTTCATAATCTATATTTTATTTAAAAAAAAGACAAGTTATAATAGTTGAGTATTTTTGATTAAAACAATATAATATTCTGATATTATATTCAAAAAGCAACACTTTTAAGTATTTTAAGTATTAAATATTTTTAAGTAAAATAATATTTTATAATTGTTGAATATTTTTATTATTATTTTAGCGAGTATGCAACTTTAAAAATTGCAATATGAAGCTCTTTGGAAAGCAATAAACATTCAGTTTAATGACGGTCAAGATAATATTTCGACATTTGTAGAGAAACATCCCTTCGGAGCGATGGGATTTAAAGTTTAAATGGTTCCGAGAAACTCAAACCATATGTTTGCATGTTGATATTAAAAATTTCAATACATGAGTATTTTGCGTTAAAAAAGAATCGAAATATAATTGTTTCAAATAATAATATTCATCAATTTCTATATATTAGAATTTTGCGTAAAAAAGAATCGAATATAATTATTTGAAATAATAATATTCATCAATTTCTATATATTAGTATTTTGCGTAAAAAAGAATCGAAATATAGTAAACGCAAAATACTAATATATTGAAATTGATGAGTATTATTATTTGAAATAATCATACTTTATTTGTTGAATATGTTTTTATAAAACATTTAAGGTACTTTAAATCCGTTTCATTTTACATAAGAGTAATAAATAAACATTTTATTTATTAGTGTGGTCATATTCATTTTGGGTTTTTAAGCAATAAATTCTTTGACACTTCTTTGAACGGATTCAGTCTTCGGACACGGTACCGATAACATCGGAGCAAAGCAAAACATTCGATATTTAAAGTGAAATTAAATCAGTATTTATCTGAAATAATTTTGTGACAAAGTGTAAACAAAACCTTTTATTAGGTATAAGTTTCAGTGAAATGTCCCCCGTCGGTGGGGACCGAGAGACCAACGGTCTTATAGTACAAACATTTAATGTCCTCAACAATATGGATACATTTAATGAAAATGAAACAATTAATACTCCAAGTAGCCCAGTTCCGAGCACCAGCGCATTACAAACTGCAAGTACATCTAGCAATAACTCTCAGCAAAACAATGCAGCAATACTGAACACAACCGGCGTTTCTTTGCAGGTAATTAGCAACCGAAACCATTAGAATCAATTACCATAACAAAAAACCGATTCACGGCTTTATCATCATCTCAACATGGACAATGACAGTCCAGTTCAAACGATTGTAAACAAACCTCCTCCTATTTATGTGTATAGCGTCGACAAAATAAACGACATGAAAGAAGCAATTAACAAGATCATTCCACGCAAACAATATTTCTAAGAAGTTTGGCAAATAATAACTTCAAAATTTTTGCAGCACAATTGAACAATTTCGAAACTTATCTAGTATTTTAAAAATTGCAAACGTAGTTTTCCATACGTATCAATTGAAAGAAGAAA
>NW_020536261.1:0-15418 GCF_003426905.1 Ctenocephalides felis | reverse complement strand
TTTGTACGACACACGGGCAAACGAGCAGTCTTTGTGAATTGCATAATTATTTTTTACATGTGGCCCGTTTATAACTGATCACTGTTAATTAAGATACAATTTGTGTTTAATTGACAATAAATGAAGGAACAATGAAGGTACTATTTACGTTTTCTCGACGTTTCAATCTATTCTGAATTGAATGAGACCAAATTTGGAAAAAGTATGTGTATGTGAACAACTTTTTGCCGGTAATCGACGTTTTCTCTAAACGGCTGGACCAATTTCAATTTAAAAGCTATTCGATGCATCTCGATGAGAACTATCGTTATCAGTTTTGTGCGACGATCGGCCGAGCCGTTTTTTTGTAATTTGGAAAAAAGTGTTAAACTTTCCGTCCACATTTAAGCTCATGCTACCAAATCGATTTTAAAAAATAAAACAACTGTTCGAAAGATATTAGTTGGGAATGATACTGATTAGTTGTAGGTGAAAATCTACCAAGCCGTTTTCTTGTAATTAACTGTTGAAAAAAAAATTAAACCGATTTTTATGGAACTTTTTTGGCGATGTAGTTCATGGTCTTACAGAACTTACTGAAATATTACGGCCTTACGACAAGTACATTAATTTTAAAAATTCATTAAAGTTTGAGAAAATGAGTAGTTTTGACGTTTGTTAAAATTAAAATTAGACGATTTACCTGGTATAACAATAGAGTACTTGGTTTTAATGAACATACTTAATTAAAGTCCTACGGAAACTGGTCCAATTATAAAAATTGTTGGTTTTTTAAAATTTGCTTTTAGAAAATACTTCGAGTTAACGCGTTTGTTCGTTTTCAATTATGTATAAATCTATTCGGAATACTTTTAATCAATCATACATTTATTTATTTTTTATCAAATAGGTCGATTATTTACACATATCGGGAAGTTTATGTAACTTGCCTCAAGACAAAATACTAATACCAACTAGTTTATTACTTTTTTCATTCAAGACATAACGATGAACGAATTAAATACATTATGAGATACTTGAATCTCATCTCTCATCTAGGATACAATATACTAGGATCAGGTCAAAACATATAAACTCATTATTAATTAATACATAAAATTTCAACATATTAAAAAAATAGGTGATTGTTAATGTATAGTGTAGGGCGTGGCACAAAGTCCAATTTGACTTTTATTAATTATAACAAAATGAACTGAATCAAAGCTCATAATACATATCAAGCAACAACTATCGAGCTATGTTCAGTAAAATTTCTAATTATTTCCTAATAATAGAAATGTTTTTGTACTATTTTTTAATTTATCATCTGTCCCTTTGACTGATAGGGGGTAGGAAAGAACGCAAACAGATGGACACATTTTTCACATAGATAACCTTGTTTTGTACGTTTGTGTATATAACCTTGATCATGTATTTTGTCAGTAATATTCATTAGCAGAGTTGAAATGACTAGTAACTTAATTTATTCATTTCAAAATTATTATTTAAATTTAAATTACTTTTTATTTACTATTGTATTTCTTATTGTTATTAACTTGTTTGCCAGGGTAAAGTTTTAGGTAGTCTTGTTTACCCCACTTAGATGTAAGTTTTTATAAAGGTTATATAAAATATTGATGTGTTTACCTTAAAATGAGTTATATTAAAATTTAAGAAACAAGTCAAGCTAAAAGTATTATCAAAAAAGTCACTATCAAGGAATTAACAAGATGAGATAAATTTTCTATGATTGATTTATAAAATCGACATTTAAGTGCAATATTAAAAAAAATCTTTTGAATACTGTGATGAACAAATGATAAAAAGAAAATTAATTTGAAAAAACGTAACAAAAATTTTCGGAAGTCATAGTATTCAATCACAAAATAATTGTCGAATCGTTTGTGTACAAATGATTTTTATGAAATAATTATTCCACATAAATAAATTAATAGAATAAATAACTTGATTTTAATTGGAATATAATTGTTAACTGTAAATTGTTTAAAAACTAATAGATTTATAGAAGTAACAAACTTGTATAAATTATACATTTATCTCGAACAATACTAAAATTTCGTTCATAATCAAAACAAATGTAATTTAAGAAAAATGTTATTCTGATAAACAAGGGTAACTAAGTTTAGACTCTTCGCCAGAAGCATTATTATTGTGCATTGTTACCCAGATGACTGGCAGAATTACATATAAAGGATTTTGCTCTACTGTTATGTTTGTGTCTGGTTTGAAAACTCTGTACCTTCTTACTATAATAATATTCTCTAACGAAGTTAATAATAATAATTAAATAATCATTCTAAATTTGTTCACATATATAATTCATCACATTTTCATTTTAAAGTATAACAATGTTTAAACGAAACAAACGTCTTTATGCATGTGTTTTTCTTCACAAAGTAAGTTTATATCTTAAAAATATTAAAAGTGTAATAATAGTTATTCTATAATATAATAAATATAATATAATAGTTATTCTATAAGAAATGAGAATGTGTTCATAGAATAAATATGAAAATTATGAAATATGCATGATTGACTTGATACATGTTTACTTATAATTTCAGATATATAGATAAATTTGTGAATATAATCTTATAATTATTTCTTTCTTTACATTTCTTTACGATAAGGTTCTACATTTGTCAATTAAATCTTTTATCTAATTGCAGCAAGAAGACTATAACGGCAATTTGAAAAATAATATAAGAAGTTTTTTATCGTAATAGCTCTTTTAACCGCTAATTCATATATTATAAAGGAATGCTCATTTACCATTTTAATAATATTGCTTTGTCTAGCATATAAAATTCTTTCTCTATTGCATATTTTTGCATAAATCTGACTTTCTTTTTGTTTTTATACGACTTTCATTTCACAATTGTTCATAAACGTTGTTTGAAGAAATGCCCTGAGCAAGGAATATACATAAATAAGAGTAATGGAATGTTTAAGTCTTGATTAAAAAAATATATATATAAATCAAATGTAATGAGAAGTAATATAAAAGAAATATATAAATACAAATGTTGGAAATGGTATAGTGCCCTTATTTGCATGGCACCCACGATAGCCGTAATAATTAGCAAAGGTATGACCGATTATCAGTAATATTAATAATTTATAGTCGATTAGGTATAAGTAAAATTATATGTTTATTTTAGTAATACATTCACCATTGTGTACTTGAACTTTTTCAACTCTAACACTATTAACTAAAATGAGCGTTTTTGTTTAAGTTTACGCTCATAATTTCTGAAGCATAAATATTTGATCAAAATTCATGCGAACGAAATGAAAGGAAGTTTTCTATTCCGCGTATATAATGAAGTAGTTGAGTCTGAAAACTTATTGCTAATAAAACTTAGTAATTGAGCTGTATTTTAGTAAATTTCAATATATAAAATTACTTACAATATTAGATGTAAGTGGCGTTTTGCCTCATAGCAAATAATCGACTTAATCAATAATAATTGAGATTTAGCTATTTGGATAAAAATTTCACTGTTTATTTTGAAAATCCAATCAATGCGACTTCGAATTGATATGTTTCAAACAAACTTATAATATTAGTAATTAAGTTAATTATAGTGCACAAATACTAGCTGTTTGTATTAAAAACATGGGCCATTATTCTATTACTTTTCGTTGAACTACAATATTTTAGAATGTTGCATTTTCGTCAATGCAAGCTGCATTGAAAACGCAAAAAATAACAATTAATTAAATAAAAAAACATAAAACGACTCACCCGATCTTTGAGCTAATCAGCACGATTCCCAGAATAGTCTTTCTTTCAAAAAGTTTTTGAATTTTCAATATTCGATCAGAACTGTTTTCCAAAACATGGACGAGAAATGTTGTTTCATAAACTACTCTTTCTGGAAATTTAAGTAATTACAATAGGATTAGGAAAAGTTATTTTGCAAATAATATTTGCCAATTTATATAAGGGTGGAGCGGGGCCTAAAAATCCGAGGGAAAAGGTCCACCACCGATGTCTCCAAAACAACGTCAAGAATTTTTAACAACAATATTTGAAAGTAGATGGAAAAATATGTATAACCAGCAATCACCTTGATTCCCACGACGTTGCTATTGGGAGATAAATGGCAATGTTCAAAAATCCAAAGCAAATTTTTTTTCGTTGTTAGTTTTCTGGTTGTTAACCTATTGTTTAGTTTACGAGGTTTTAATATAATTTTCAGGTATACGTTATTTAATTTTTTTATGAGATGCATTATTAATTTTTAATTAAATTTAACAGTTTTTTTTTCATATACTCTCTATAAACTAAAGCTGGGGTAAGAAAAACCATCTGAGTCTTTATCCTGGCATCGTGTAAATATTAAAAAATATTAAATAAAAAATTAATGTTAAAAAAAGCAATTTTACATGAGATGAATTAAATAAATAGTTATTTCTTCTCTGATTATGATTTTTTCTGACAAAATACCAGATCAAAGTGGAAATAGTTTATATTTTATTAGTTGAATGATGTAGCTATTATTTCGTAAAATCTCTTTAAAATTAAAAATTAAAAATTTGAACTGTTTGTCTTTTGACTGTTCTATTTTACCCTACCGTAAAAAGAATTTGATAACTAATTTTTGGAAAACAGCAAAAAATACATTTTTACAATGATGGAAGTTTTACTGAATTAGCTGGGAGTATTACTGAATATAGTCAGTTGTTTGTTTGATATGTGTTATTTGTTGTGATATAATTGGTTTAGTTTCTACAAGATAATTCCTCAAAGCCAAATTGAACCTTTGTACCCCACCGAGCCTTAAATCACAATTACTTTTATTTTGTTTCTTACTTTGTTGATAAATTTAAAAGTTCAAAATTTTAAGAATGCAAGAACATGTTGTATATTAAATTACACAAAACATTTGAGAATATTATTAATTGATGTTTTAAATTTTGTGTTGTACTATGTTATTCATTTCAGTATAATTAACATTGCATAATATATTACTTCTACTATATTCAAAATGGTGCATCAAGTTGAAGACATATTTTACTTTAAAATTATTTGTTCTCTTAGCGATACAAGAGACGCTCATCTTATGCTTTCATATTCATACTTTGTTGTGGGTTTTTGTCGAATAGAAAGATCTCTTCGGGCAAATGGATTTCGAAGTACGTTCGGGAAATCTCGATGGCACTTACATCTTCCTTTTGACGAAAGATTTTAGAATATGATACAGTACGGGGAAAGGTATGTCGGCCATCACTTTCTATAAATCACCAAATGTTATTGGTAGTAAATTCGTATTTCTTATGTGATATCATTTTGACAACAAATAAATTATAAAAGTAATTAATAAAATTATAATTGTACTATATTTTGCAGTTTTTCTATTTAATTCTAATCTAGTAGAGCAGGGCGCAAAGATTCAATTTGACTTTTAGGTAATTACATCGTCTAAACCAAATGAACTACAACACAAAACGTAAAACGCAACAAACACACTATGTAATAAAAAAAATTGTACAGTAAAAGGCCCAATTAGTTCCTAGTTATTAAAATATGTTATTATGCTATTTTTCTAAATTTGTCATCTGTCGGAGTAAAAAGGGGAGCAAACAGATCTAATATATTATTTTTAATTTCGAAAGAATTTGACGAAAAAATAGCTATATTAGTAAACCAATGCGAAATACAAATTCCATGGGTACATTTTATACAAAAATCACACTATATGCAAGGTGTACCAGAACTTAACGTCAAGCAGAAATAGGGTGATAGTATTGACTCTAACTATTCTGAAAAAAAAATTTTAAAAATTATCTCACGTTGTTTGGAGATTTTGAGCTTTTAAGTGCAATTTAGAGCTTTGGCGAAGTTATGACCATTTTGTGATTATTGTGGTTTATTTTTAATTTAGTTTATTCAAACCTTGGAAAAAAATAACCCAATTGCCCTCAGTTTTTAATAATTAAGACATTTTGTTAAAATATGATTTTTTTAAGTCGTTCGACTTTGAGGCTTTTTTTATACTAAAATGTGTTTAAAAAAAAATACTAAAGTGTGTTTTAAAAAATCAAATTTAAAATGTACTGAAATGTTTCGATGTAGCTAAATTATGTTAGACACTACAAGAAGCATTTTTTCTTAATTAATTTTAACAAGTTGCTAGTATGAAGCATTTGATACCACCAAATTTAATATAAAAATAAACACATTCAGAGCAAATTTATATTAATTTCAAAAATGTATAACAATCTGAAGCGTTTTATTTAGATAATTAATATACTTTGAAAGCCATCAGTTATTTCAAACATAAGTTTCACAACCATAATTTAACGCAACTAAAAGATTATATATATAATAAATTGATTTTAATATTAATAAAAAATCATGTTTTTTTGAATCAACATAATTGCGGATGATTTATTCAGATTTCAATATTCTAGTATATAAAGTCGATATAAAGTAGTGCTTTATACGGTTGCCTATGAATTTGAAACTTCCAAAGTACATCTGAATTACAATTGAGTAGAGACAAGAAAAAAATTGCTTCGTTCTTTTGAAAAGCGTACTAATCCAAACTATACCATACCTAGACAATGCTTCTGAGACGTTTTTCTAACATAAATAAAAAACTTTATCTTCCGTTAAACTCTTGACCAGATATTGTTAATCTTGACAGATTGATAAAATAATATTGATAATATATTAAATTTCAATAATTATCAAAACTTTGTGTCTCTCTCTCACCTACACATACACACACACACATATATATATATATATATATATATATATATATATAATATGTGGGTGTGTGTGTGAAGAATTTGGCATTGATAGTGAAACAAATGTTTAGTATTTAACGAATAATATATTTATATGTTGTTTCGAAACCTCTGTTATCTTATGAAATATAGTTTGCAAATATTGAGTTTATTTTGCTCATTCTTACTTATAAATATATATATATATATATATATATATATATATATATATATTTGTCCACTGGTTCTTGTTATCTTTTTACCCTATAGCCAGGGTAAAATGGAACACTCAGGGATCACCAGGTACAATCATTATTTTGAATTTTAAAGGGATTTTACGAAATATTACCTGCAATATTCAACGAATGAAAAATATATATTTCACGAGGTCATTTTTTACAGAGATAACACTGTCTATAACCTTAATCTGGTTTTTCTTCAGAAATATTTATCAGCAGAGTTAGAATAGCTATTTATTTAATTTATCTTTTTGTTTACTATTTGTTTTTATTGTTTCCTAGAGTTCCCTAGAGTTTCAGTTGGTCCTTTTAACCCCACCAACGTGTTATATAAAAAAATCTGTTGAATCTAACTCAAAATTAACAATGCATCTTATAAAACGTTTTAATAACGTCTACTTAAAAACTAT
This sequence comes from Ctenocephalides felis, assembly GCF_003426905.1. Classification (NCBI taxonomy): domain Eukaryota; kingdom Metazoa; phylum Arthropoda; class Insecta; order Siphonaptera; family Pulicidae; genus Ctenocephalides; species Ctenocephalides felis. Next base: position 8,028 of record NW_020536261.1, on the reverse strand, counting down.
ATTTAGCTCTCGCAAACTAACACTACAACGAAAGAAAATACTTTCGTTATGGATTTTCAAACATTGGCGTTTGAAAAAACAAACATTGCGACGTCGTGGGAATCAAGGTGATCGCTGGTAATACATGTTTCTTTCTTTACTCTCAAATGTAGGGCTCGCCCGTAGGTTAAGCGGTTAAGAGCGACGGGACTTGTTTCAGAGGTCCCGGGTTCGATACCCACTTCGAGCAGCCTGTTGTCAGGCAGCAGTGACAAAGATTTTCACTTGGAAATATAGATAGCAATATGTTTCCAAGTGAAAATAGCCCTTGTTTGGCATTGCTGCACCAATAGAAAGTCAGCCCTATTAGATTAATTCTAATAACAAAAATCAACAAATATGGATGGATTAACCATTGGGTTACCATCTAAAAATACGAAGTAAGGAGAAGTTTCAGCCCAACAGCTCATAGGACGTAAGGTTCTGATTGCTGTCAATATATATATATATATATATAAAAAGAAAAACTTTCAAATATTGTATATCGATAGTGAACCTTTTATCCGCGAACCTTTAAGCCCCGCTCTAATTATATACTTGGATATGAAAATAAAACTTTATATCTTTTACTTACAAATGAATAATAAAAAATATACAAAATAAATCCCGCCTGGCAACAAGTGCACTAGTCAATTTGATATGTAATATTATCAGTATATCAATGCCGCCTCTTATATAGATAACAATTGATTATGTAACAAGTTCGTTCTTGTAACGACTTGTATGCGATCGTATGCGGTCGCATGCAGTCGTCTGCAGTCGTCTGCAGTCGTATGCAATCGTATGAGATGGATCCTCTCTACCCCAAGCTTTATTATGGAAAAGTAAAAATGCTCGATTTGTTTTTCTATATTTTTTTCTATTTATTGTAAATAAAAATATTAATTTATACAAAACAGATAATTTAATAATAATTTTGGAATTCATAATTAAATTTGCAGTACTATGTTACTAAAAACCAATATTGGCTGATAATAATTGTCGACAGTTGTATTTTTACCTATTACCGCGTTATACAATGTTATTAAACAAATTTTCGAATTAAGTGTAATCGGGATGAAACTTTGAAAAGCTCAAGTTCTAAACAGCCTGTGTGTTCCTCCGGTCCCGCGGGCTGTAAACCGTCATCTCGCTATGCCGCCGCTCGTTGTTCCGAACTTTTATATTTCACTTAGCGATCTTCGCCTCGCGGGACGGTGGAGGGAGGCTCCCCATTTCTTAGTTCTTGTTCTTGGTCGGCGGCCGGCTTCATCAAACTTTCAAAAACTTGCGCTGCATGAGACAGAGTTGCTATGAAGACGATTTAGCACGTGAAGAATTCCATCTAAAAATATATCGGAAATATATTATTTAATTATTTATCTAAGCTGTCTAAGAGATTTCTTCACTAAATAATTTTATATATTAAACTGGTGGTGCATGGTGGTGCGTCGTGTCTTAAGGCAACTGTCTGGAACTTCTCGCACCAAAAATTAAAATTTTTAATTACAAAAGCTTTAAAATTTTTTGAAAACTGTAACAAATTATATTTTGTTTTAGAAAGCATTCGCGCGCTGTGCAATTGCAACGCGCGTAAGCGCCGCATCGCAGACTAGCGTAGAAACATTAATACGGAACCCATAGAAGTATAAACAAAATTTGTTAAATGATCATTAGGCATATACCTAACATTATATTTTATAGAAATTTTAATAAATAATTTACTTTTTTTTGGGTTTCATACCAAAATATATATTGTATAATCGCTAAAGTTTAAAGTAAATTTTAATGTTTTTAAAAATTTTAAATTCCAGCAATTTGTCTTACTTTGCCTGAAAACTGATTGACTTTACCAGATGACTTGCCTCATTTTATTAACTTTGAGGATTTTAAAAGAAGGTCAAGAGTTGTTCCTTGACTTCTGCCAGCTCAGCCAATTTGCATTTTATTTCATCTCTTATTGATATTATTTGTTCTTTTTGGTTGTTGATTTCTACTTCTTCCGTCAGTTTGTTCGGCCCGATTGCCTCCATCTTTTCATTGCACTCTTGAATGGCCATGTCGCAATCATCAATATTCTTCTGACACTCGGCAGCATAATCCTCGAAAGTTGATCTTAGGACATCTTTTTCGTGTTCGCCGGAACCATCTGATATGAGTAGGAGCATTGCATTAGAAACGGCTTCTTGAACTATTTTTATTTGATCCATTATAAAATTTTAAACTAAACTTAGAATTTGGAAAACTTAAATTTTGAAAATTGTTTAAACTTTGAACGTGTTTTGTTCTATGTTGTCAACTAATTATGAGCAATTGTTTCATGAAAAGCAATTTGTTCAAATATTAAAATTTAATTTTTTGCCTTTGAAATGGGTCTTATTGAAAGTATTAAACACATGACAACAATTATTCTAAGCACATAAGAACATTTTAGAAGCCTTAAGATGGAATGCCTTTAGCACCTTTGGCGATTTTTTCTTAGTGGTGTCTATCGACCCAAAGCGGTGTCCAACGAGTGGCAATATAAGTTTTACGAAAAGAAATAATTTACAAGGAGATAGATTTAGTGGATAGGTATAGATACGGTGGTAGGGCCACTATTTTTCACGAATTATGGACAAAAAGTTTATAAGATGTGCCTTATGATGGCACAAAATCCGTTAGTTTTCTTGTTATACATTTGGACATTTTTTACACACAATTTCTATGAAATGCTGCTTATCTTCCAAATAATATTCTTTATTCACTGAAGAACCTTCTAGAATGATTTCTGAGTATACAACACCGCCATAATTAGAAAAAAATCAGTAACGTGACTTCAACTTTCGGCAGACTTTTGATGTGGTTAAAAGTTAAAGTCTTGTTTAAATCATTCACTGCCTGCTAACTGAGTTGCATGTCAAATTCATTATCTTTTATGATGTTTTGGTCCAAATTGTCTTGTCCAAGCATGTTTTCATTCAACCACATTCTTTTGGTGAAGTTTGTGAAGAAAGTTCAACTCTCCTGAGGCGTGTCGAAGTACAAAGTGTCTCAAACAGCAAATGCGCAGTTTGATAGTGTAATTGATTTTTTAGATACGCTAAGATCAAAAACTAGAACCTTAATGACAATGGTTTATCGCCACTTCCTTGACTTCGACGACGTTTTCATCCATTGAAGACGTTGATGGACTTCAGGATCTTCCACTACTTTTCGGCGCTACGCCAGTGCCTTACACCACTCATAAGCTAGGGGTTATCATAAAGCACTTTATGGACTTTATGTATAATTTTCAATGATTGCGAACAAAACTCCGTCCAAAACACAAAATTTAAGACAATGACAACGCGCTGCCCGATGTCAGATTGCAAACAATCGCGCGACAATCCTTATATATATATGTACTATATATATATATATATATATATATATATATATATATATATATATATATTTATATATATATATATATATATTTGTGTGTATATACAAAATGCAGATAATATATATAATATAAAATAAACGTGTCATGATGTTTGTAGCAATCAGAACACGAATTATCCGATTTGAATAATTCGAAAGACATTCGATTCCTATTAATGGGGAGTTGTGCTAATTAGTTTTTGGTAAAAGCAGGTCCACTCATTTTGAAAACACGGGGTAAAAAGTGCAAAAGAGGCAATTCGAATGGTACGGTGCAAAAAATTTTCATGTTTTTAAAAAAATCGAGAATAATTTTGGTCTTATTAACATTTTAAAGAATATTCGAAATTTCTTAAAAAAAGAAAGCTTACTTACGTACTTTAAATAAATTTTAAAAATTTGCAATATTTTTTCAAAATGTAAATGTATGTATATTTCATATACGTTATTATATTTTTTTTATTATTATCTACATATTATTCACGGTCTTACATAGACATTTATTAAATCGGTTGGTAATTTAGATAACGGAAATGACATTAATATATAGATAGTGAAAAATGCATGTTGCATGTTTTCTTTATGAGTAGTAGGGGGAAGTCCCGTAACGCCGGCTTTTCATTTCAAAATACAAGTCAAAAGGGCATGAGGGGCACACAGGTACAGGATCACGCGCCAAACCTCGCCTGTGATGCACACGGCCACGGCGAGAGCAACCCTTTCCTGTTTTATGCGCAAAATCACGTGACCTAAATATCAATGGAAGTAATTTTAGCATATTTATGCATTTACATTTGAGTGGTATGCAAAGATAAAAGTTGTATTTGATTGTTATCCGTAAAATGGTAGAATATTATTAGATCTTTTAACCAATTTTAGTAGGTGCCACCAAATGAACGAAAATGTCTGTCCCTTAGCACCGGACACTAAGTCGTCCTTTAGTGCCGGACAGTAAACATATTGATATTTCTTGTGAGAATTTACGTAATTTATTTCAATTCTTTAATTTTGTCCTGTATTAACTAAAGTGAGCGTTAACGGTCACTACATACCCCCATTTTTCGTATTTCCTAGTCAAAGAATGAAAAGCTTATGGTGAATGCACCAGCTGAGAACATCGGTGTTGCCCAGCCAAAATGTGGATAAATAGTGACTTTTTTTGCAATATCTAAGAATATTCGTCAAAAACACATGTGCAGACATTCCAGAGTGTGGAGATGGCTACATATGTGATCAATGCAGGTTATTTTGAAATGTCCGGTACTAGGTGCCGCTGTTTAAAATCATATTTTTTAATACCAAAGTTTGATTGATAGTATTAATTATTTTTTAGCAAAGATTGCGCTTTTGTTAATTTAGTTTGATTTCTAACTTTGTTGTCTATTATAAATCATAATTTAATGAACATTTCGTAAAATATTCTCTGATTTATTTATAAATAACCTTAGGTGTGCGCCACTAGGGCACTTTTCCCTAATATGAAATGACATACAAGTTACTTTCAAAGTAAGTCGTTTCGGAGGTACGGATCGCATAATATGCCAAAAAATGGTAACGCAGATTTTAAGAGAACGGATTTATCCGATTAAATTGTTGAAAAAAAATATTTTCCTTGTGTTGGCGGTGTTGAAAAAATTATTAGTTTTTGGCGATGGCAGGTCAAATAGTTTCCAATAAAAAATTTCAAAATTTCCTGAGAAAATTATAATTTTCAATTTTTCTTTCAAATTGTCGTAATTTTTCTGAAATTTTAGGAAATTTCAAAAAATTACAATATTTTTAAAAAGTTTGAAATTTTTAAAACATTTTCAAAATTTTAATATTTTCATAATTGAAAAAAAAAATCAAAATTTAAATATTAATCGAAATTTTCAATACTTTAAGAACCTTCAAAAATATACAAAGTTTTATATTTTAAATAAAAATAAAAAAATCACAATTTAATTTATATATTTAAATTTGTTCAATAACTAAAGCTATTTATTATACAATTAGTGCAGTTCTAGGTCTGAATTTTTTTACTGTGCTCCGAATTGAATGAAATTTTGGAATCAGGTTCATTTTACCCACAAGTTCAAAAGTGAAAACAATTTGGATTGCGCCATCACCCCCCGGGGGGATGACACCCCTTCTCAATTGTGTAATTACATTTTTTCAAAATAACGTCGGAAATCGATAGAACTAATTATAAGAAAAAAATGTCTTTTATAGTTTTTCAAAAAAACTAATACTTTTCAAGTTACTGGCCACTAAAGATTCATATATTTTTGACGTTTTTCTTCGTTTTTTTGCAAATATCTCCTAAAATATACATTTTAACGAAAATCATGTAATGAACAAAATAATGTCAATAAAAATCTTAATAAATCGGTATTACGTAAAGAGTTCTAGAAAAAATATTAAGCATGATTTGAAAGAGCAAAGTCGTTTTTTATTTTGTTCAAGAATTAATTGTTGTATAGTGTTGAGGTTTTACATTTTATGCATTTTGGTGAAATTGGGTTTTATAGTGCTCAACATAAGCTTTAAAATGAGTGCTGTTACAAGTTTTTTGCGTGTAAAATGAGTGAGCTATCATGCAAATAAGAAGCATATACGAAGTTTTTTATTTTAAATCATATGGTTTAATGAGCGCCATTTCCACCAGAATTACAGTAATTCACATTTCGTCTAGAATTCACTTCATTATAGACATCTTGATGGATTCTAGCAGATTCACTACTTTAGCACAAACTATTTTCAGAAAACTCACGATTTTATAAACTCAAGATAAAAATCAAAGGGATCTTTCTGGCTTATTATTGTTTTTTATTATTTATCTTTCACACAAAAATTGACAGAGTAATGATCGTTTAAATCGTGAGTTTTCTGAAAATAGTTTGTACTAAAGTAGTGAATCTGCTAGAATCTATCAAGATGTCTATAATAAAGGGAATTCTAGTTTTAACTAGCTGTAAGTGGAATTCTGTCTTAAGGCAATTAGGGCATCGTGCCTTAAGGCAAATTGCTGGAACTTCCCGTACCAAAAATTATTATTTTTTTTTAAAACGATTAACATTTTTGAAAAAAAATTACTTCGAAAAAATAAGATTTTTGACAAACTATAAATTGGACAAAAAATTACTTTTTTTTTTTAAATTTTTTTTTTAAAAAAAATTTTTTTTAATTTTTTTTTTTTTTTGAAAAAAAATGTTTTCTTTATTTTGACATATTTTGGAAGATCTGAACTTGTTTTTCAAAGCAATCGCACTGCTTTAACTGCATAGAGACAAAATATAAAGCGCGTATGCGCGGCGTCGCTGTCTAACGGGTAAACATTGATACGGAACCCATAGGAAAATAAACAAAATTTATACTTATTGTTAAAATCTCTATAAAATATCTAAAAATTTGATGTGCATATGTCTAATGATCATTTTTGACCGCCAAATGGCATTTTTTTTTACTTTTTTCGTTAGATCTCCGAAACCGCTAGACCTGCCTTTATGAAAATTTGATCAATTCTTTATCTTGTCAATACAAGTAAAATATTTTTTGAATTATTAAAATCGGACGCTCCGTTCTCTTAAAAACTGAGTTACCGTTTCCGGTACTTTTTGCCCCGTATTTCCGAAACGGCTAGACCTGCCTTCGCCAAAAACTAATCAGCACGTCTCCTTATCAATACGAATCGAATGTTTTTTGAATTATTCAAATCGGTTGATCCGTGTTCCCGAAATCGTCGACGAAATTTGTATCCGCACATACATACACACACGCACACCACACACACACACACACACACACACACACACACACACACACACCATGTTCAGAAACCTCTGAAACGTAAAGATATATAAAAATTTCATTTTCGATTTTTTGCGATTACTATAACTTACCCTACGGGAAGTTAAAAAAATATCGAAGGCCAAGTTTTGCTTTACACACTATATTTGTGTCAAATACGAAAAGCTAATAAAGGAAAGCGTTTCCTGCGTTAACCAGAGTGTATATTGATGTTGATTTATAAATGTATTTTCGTCATCTCAAAAGCTTAAAAAACATACGAAAACTCGTTCTTTCGGACTAATGATTGCTCAGATTAGCTGCCTACAGAGCATATTAGCGATCGTTCGACGTGGTTGTTATTAATTAAAAGCATTCGGTCCATTTGTCCCGTCATTGACGCGACATCCCAATTTGTCTTCCGACAACACGCGATCGGCGCAACTGCAAGTCTTCGGCGGCGATTAATTCAGCTTCAATAATGATCGCAGCGCCTGCTGATACATCGAGCGAATTTATTAGGCTGAATATTATCGGCTCAAAGCGATTCCGACTCCAGTAAATGATGGAGACTAATCGGCATGTAATTAATGGCTTAACGAAAAAGATCATGGAATACTGGAGCGATGTGGCAAAGACATTTATAAAGATATATTTGCAATGATCTGTAATATATGAGTACATGAATCATATTTGCTTTATTTCATAAATTATAAGGTAGGGCGGGGCACAAATATCGAATTTGACTTTCAGTAATATAGGCACGGTTATATTATGGGTACCACTTTTTTTTGATCAGTCATAACTTTACTAATTTATCAGTTCGCTGGGAGAAAA
>NW_020536260.1:0-21157 GCF_003426905.1 Ctenocephalides felis | reverse complement strand
GGTGGTCGAGCAACGCCTCGAATCAGCTGATATTGACAAAATATCGTTTTTTTTTTTTTTAAATTATACTGGCAGCGGACAGAGGAAAAATGGTTCGAAATTTAGCATACGATATTTTTTATTATTATAATATAAATATTAAATAAGTAATATTTTTGTTCGTGAGATATCTTAGTAAAAAAAAGTACATAATTTTTTCACCAGAATGTCTGATTTAGTTGAATTTTCTTATTTGTTTAAACATTAGTTGTATTGTTTTATATAAATCAATAGCATTAAAATTTAGAAGTTGTTTAATAAAAATTTCGTATTACTTATTTATATTAAATAAGAATAATTTATATATATAGTCGAAAACATATCAAAACAGTCATCGCCATTAAGCAAAATCGCGCAAAAAAAACAAAAAAAAAAAACAAAAATAAAATAAATGAGTAGAAAATATTATCAGAAATACATATTACATCAACTGAAATTTTAAAATTCGAAATAAAAAAACTGCTCTTTTAGATAACTTTTCGTTTTCGATTTCGAAAACAGTATTTGTATTGAAAATACAGATAATGTTGTATGACACAAAATATACTTGAAATATACTAGAAAGACAAATGTTAATTCAATTTAGATATAAAACTGAGCATAAACAATATTCAAAACGCAATATCGATTTCGATTTCTAAGAAAGAGGTCATCCATCAACGAGACTACTATTGCCATTGATAATCAAACTATTATATCACTCGATGATTTGGTATGTAAATTTTCGTTATAATGAAATAATAAATAAATACGATCCTATCAATCATAGGAAGATATACAATACAGAGAATTATAACGTGTAGATTGTATATTTTGTTTAAAACTCATTGATAACGAATTAAATATGAGAATAATGCATGAGGACGCCTAATAATTTTTATTAAATTAAACGTATTTTTTAATAAAAATTTAAAAAATACCACTTTCATAAATTTAATTATTACATAACCTTCCATTAACAATTTCTTTTTTTTACTGTAATCTTTATGAAAACTTATGTTTTAAAACAAACACCCCTGGTTAGTAACAGTATTGAAAAGTATTCATTTTCTCGGAAATCCAATCCGTTTCAATACTTTTTCGACGATTTTTTTTAACGAAGATGGAGATATTTGTCATCTAGCTTCTTCTTGAAGAAACAATAGTTAACTCTACTCCTATTCAAAATTAAATAAAAATAAAATGTCAACTTCCATAAGCTACTTAGTAAATAAAATCTTCTGTTACTGCTTTCAGTTGCGTAAAAGTGTCTATTCCGAAGAATTTTCTATTCCGCCTCTGAAAATTGATCGAAAACAAAATTTCCCTGGCAAATGGTTCAGAATCTGAACAAAAGTTTTTTTTATAGTACTAATCTATTAAAGTAGCTACCGTTACCGCTATCAAAAATTTAAATTTAATTAGGGCCCAACGAGCGTAAGCAGAAATTGATGAAAAATCTAAAGCAAAACAATGGTTTATATAAAATTAAATAACTTGAACGTAGTTATCGAGCGGCATTGAAGTTCAACTTGTAAGCTAATGCTTTAAGAGAATTTATTTCTGCTGCAAAATATTTGAAAAATGGTATGTAAAAATTAAAACTAAAAAGAAAATACGTAAAAACTTTTGGACAGAAATGTCTACTAGACTTGTCACTATTGTTCCTAGAGGCAGAAACTTTAGAAAATCTAAAGATCACTTAATAATTCAGTTTTTCGAAAAAAGATAAGGTGAGAATATTTTTATCTGAAATCATTTATGAAAAATTCAAAAAATTATAGAAAATTAGATAGATAAATAATTATAATGATAAATAACTATTTTTCAAATATCATGTATTTTTATATTTTGTGATAAAAAATTTCTTCTTAAGGGGGCCCCCAACAAGTTTTGATAAGAGGCCCCGCGAAGGCGTGCTACGTCCCTGATATTGAGAAAAGAGTTCTTCACGTGTTTGTTTTTATCTTAAAAGTTGACAACGTTTAAGTTATTATATACACAATGATAGATTCTTTCATTTATTTTTGATATCATATTATATAAACTAAAGATTTTCAAATGCAGATCGATCGCAGCCATTTATCTCATAAAAGATAAAACACAATTCGCTGAATGACGGCGACTCCTTTGCTTTTAACTAATTAAATATTCGGTCGAATGTAAGTTCGATGCAAGCCTCCGACTTTGAACTTAAAAAATATAAAATATAAGTTTCAAGTGAATTTATGTACAATGTAAAAATGTATTTCTGAGTCCACGGTTTCTCGGGCCGGGGCCCCCTTAGGTCGGGGGCCCGTGGCATTTTGCCACCCACGCCACCCTATAGTTACGCCACTGCACATGAGTGATACAACAACCCCACAATTATAGTTCAAAATATTGTAACATGGTCTAATATTTATAAGAATTATATAAACTGAATTGCGAAGTTAAAATTATTTGTTTAAATATATTAGAACTTTAGTCAGAATTAAAAATAAAATCTGATTTATTTTCGATATATAAAAATTTTTTTTTGAAAGAAAAAAGTTGAAACAAAATTTTTTTTTCCAAAATCAATTATTTTGTTAAGACAATCAGAAAGTTCTTTGAATCATTTAAATCGGACGCTTAGTTCTCTCAAAAACTGCCATTTTTTGCACATTTAGCTCCGTATTTTCAAAATGGCTGGGCCTGCCTTTGCCAAAATCTGACAATCACTTGTCCCAATCATTACTAATTGAATGTTTTTTAGAACATTCAAATCAGATGCTCCGTTCTCTCAAAAACTCGATTTCTATTTTCGGCACTCTTTGCTCTTTATCTCCGTAATTGCTGGGCCTGCCTTTGCCAAAAATTAATCAGCTCATCTCCCTATCAATAGGAATCGAATGTTTTTCGAACGATTCAAATTGGTTGATCCGTGCGCCCGAATTGGTTGATGCGTGACTGGAAATTTGTATCCATACATACATACACACACACACACATCCACTTTTTCTGAGGTATGCCAAAATGTTCAGAAACCTTCAGAACGTCAAGAAATGTAAAAATTTTCAATTTCGATTTTCCACCCATTACAATAACTTACCCTACGGGAAGTTAATTAGGGTTACAAATTATTCTCACCATCATTAATAGTATTATGATTACAAGGATTCCAGACAAATGTAAAGAAGAGTTTTTACAATTTTTGTTAAAATTATATATAAATGTGGATAAGAAAACCTTTTTTTTTTCATTATTAAAATGTGATGTAAAACTGCTAGGTGTAAATGGCATATTGCCTTAAGGCAAGTTACTAAAACTTCTCGGTATGTGTAACATAAAGCATTTTGTACGAAATCACAGTATATAAACGCCAAATCAAACTGGTTTATTCTATTTCACATAATTAAAATTTTTGTGTCAGAATGCATAAGATAGTTCATTAGAAGGATCATCAACTTTATCTATTTCTTGCTAAGATATCTAAAAAAGAAAGCCCGGAACGAAATTTTCAAGTTATTTGCAAAACGTCAAGAATATTTTGTAGCAATTTTTAAAATGCGGGTACAAACAAATGCTTTGTTCAAAATATTCATATAAAACTGCATAAGACAGCTTATACAGACTTATAGTAAATTTTATGTAGTTTTTGATAAGCTAACTAGAAAAATGTGTATTGGAGAAAACTTTCAAGTCATTCGAAGAATTGTTAAGAAGTATCCTCAATAATTATATTGCAAAATTTTTAAAATGCGTAATAGCGAGTTCAAAATAGATTAATTACAAATCGTAGTAAATTTATATCGAATGGTAGTAAATTTGATCTAACAAAAAAACCGAGCCCGGAGCAAAATTTTCGAAATATTTAAAAAAATGCAATAAAATGTTCCAAAAATTTAATAGCAAACTTGCACATTACAAAAAATTGACTAGTGTTATTTTAAATTTTCATATAAGAGTGTATTGCATTGTTTTTACGAAATATTATTAAATTTTTACTAGATTCTGCTGAGCTGACTAGAAAAAAATTCGGAACGAAGTATTTGAGATACAAAATGTTAGAAAAATATTTTGATTTTATTTCGATAATAATATTTCAATGAACACATTATATAACGGCCAAATTGAATCAATTTTATTCCAGAACTTTGTATGAGGGTATATAGGGTAGTTTAGATGAAATCGTAGTGAATTTTATCTAGTTTCTTCTAAAACTTATAAAAAAGATAGCACGGAACAAAATTTTCTAGATATTTTATAAAATGTAGAAAAATGTTCCAAATATTAAGAAGCAACTTGCAAAATATATAAAGAAAGTTTAGTTTCATTTAAAATATTTGTATCTGCGTTTATTAAATTTTTGATACAGAATTTTAATGAATTTTATCTAGTTTCTACTAAAGCAACAAGAATAAAAGAGAGCCCGGAGCAAAATTTTTGTGATTAATAAAAAGTAGAAAAATGTCCCGAATATTTAATAGCAAACTTCCACAATATTATAAGACCCATACAGTTTCATTTAAAAATTTCGTATGAGGCTGTATACAAATTTTTAAATGGAGTTGTAGTAAATTTTACCTTATTTCTGCTAAACTAAATGAAAATGATAGCATGGATTAAGATTTTCGAGATATTTAAAAAATTATAAACAGTAGACAAATGTCCTGAACATTTATTCGAATTTATAAGGCTGGTTTAAAATTCTTTTTGTATTGAAGAGTATAAGATTATTTATATATAATTGTAGTGAATTTACCCACTTTGTTCTAAGCTAACTAAAAAAATGTGACCGGAATAAGATTTTTAAGAAACTTAATGTAGAGAAATGTTCCGAATATTTAATAATCATATATATAAATCTGATATCAAACTAGTTGTATATGGGAGTATCAGAAACGAAAATTCTAATTATTATTTTATACAATTTTTTTTTCATTTTCGTCGACTCACATGCATTTTGTGATTTTCCTGAGAGATTTTTTCCTAGCATCGAGTGCAACGTTTGAACATGTGATATATCGATTGTAAAAGTGCACAATATATTTCGAAACGTGATTTCTAAAAGTCATTCTTTGAAATAAATCGAATATCTTGAAATTTTATCAAAACTAAATCATACATACATACATAACACACCCGCACTCGCAAACAAAAAATATTTTCAGAAATAGAACTTTAAAAAAAATTTTATGGGTAATAAAAGCTTTTTGAAAATAAAGGTGCGTTTTTGCGTTTTTCAATAATATGTAATATTTAAAGCATTTGGGGGAATAACTAATATGTTTGGAAAATTTGGTCAAATTCGATATAATCACCCATTCTTATTGATTTTGTCGATTTGCACATGTCGGGAAGTTCATGTAGCTTGCATCAAGGATAAAACGCTACTTACACCTAGTTTCTAAATTTTTTGGCTGTTGAGACTTCAAGTATATATGAATGTATATGTTATACATAAATTTGTTATTATTATTATTAGTGTGTGTGTGTGTGTGTGTGTGTGTGTATGTTTGTGTTCCTCGGAGCAGTAGCGAGAGAGAGCGTCCCGGATTAAATACATTTTAAGGTAATTCCATTAGTTCCACACAGAATGGCAATTCTTTGGCAAAGTGCCGGCAAATTAATTCCAAGCAGGTATTTCACGCTTTGGAAATTGCCATTTTCATTTACACTCTGACTCGTAAATAAATACATTTTTTATAATGTTCCGTCCATTAATTATTTTTCTTCTTACTATGCCAGAGGAAAAATTTCTTCGAGGAGACGATACGATGACGCGGAATAAATACGTGTACATAACACATTGATTAAAATTGCGACGACGACGACGTTAGAGACGGAGACGTTTGAGAAATATAAAGTTAATGGGATTTGGATGGAGAATTTGCTAAATTAAAAAGCATACACGTGAATAATAAATTTAGTACTGAACGCATTTAATAACTAGGTGTAAGTGGTACTTCGACCTGAGGCAAGCTGCGTGTACTTCTTGTCATGAATAATAGACTTAATCAATATATAAGTTTATGAGTGGTTTAAAAGTTTCCAAACATTAGTTTTATTCAACAAATTCTATCTCAAAATATATCTAAGAAGATTCCAAGATATCTTTCGTAAAGTTTTTTTCATTTAAAATCGGTTCTAGTTCTTGGCAAAAATGAATAAAAATGTATATTCATTTATATATAGTACTTCAGAAAAATTTCAAAAAATTTGGTTGAAATCAGCAAATTGCTGTAGCAAGTAGGAAACAACACAGAAGCAAGATGATACACTTTTTGGATTGAAAGTTTTGCAATTTTTTTTTAACCAACACATAAAAATCTGTTCATGTCTTATAAAAATAGATAACATTATCTAAATATCTGCTAAAGTGTGTAAAGAAATTTCTGCAAAAAAACGTGAAAACGTGAAATCAGTAGATTTGCAATTGTAGTAAAAGTAACAAAAAATACCCAAGCAAGTTGATACACGTATTAGAATTTTTGTAAATTTTGCATATTTTGTGTTCAATATGTTAAAATTTGTTTATGCTATATGATAGAGGATAAAATTATCTATATATCTACATATTTATTTATCTGAAGTGTCTTCAGAAATTTCTGTACAAACATGGCTTGAAATCAGCAAATTGTAAAAGTGTCAAATAATACGCAAGCAAGTTGCTGCGCGTATTAGTATTTTTGAAAATATTGCAATTTTTTTGTTCAACATATTAAAATTTAGTAATGCCATTCCAGAATAAATACTATTAATTACATATCTACATATTTATTTATCTAAAGTGTATAAATAAATTTAAGCAAAAGTGTGGTTTGAAATCAACAAAAACTATGAAATAATACAAAAGCAAGTTGATAAACTTAAATATTAAAAATATTCAAGTATCGATAAAAACCTTTTAGTAGTCTACAAATCAATTTAGTTTTTACTTTTTAACTTCCCGAAGGAGAAGTTTATGTTTTCATCAAAAAATCCGATTCGCTAATTTTATGTTTTCTCGACGTTTCAAGCCATTCTGAATCGAATGAGAACAAATTTGGAAAAAGTATGTGTGTGTGTGTGTGTGTGTGTGTGTGTGTGTGTGTGTGTGTGTGTGTGTGAACAGATTTTTTGCCGTAAATCGCCGTTTTCTCAAAACGGCTGGACCGATTTCAAAAATTTAAAAGCCATTCGATGTATCTCGATGAGGACTATTGTTTGTCAGTTTTGTGCGACGATCGGCCAAGCCGTTTCTTCGTAAATAGCAGAAAAGTGAAAACTTTTCGTCTACGTTTTAGCCCGCAATTATGAATCGATTTTGAAAATTCAAAAACCGTTCGAAAGATATTGGTTGGGAATCGTGCTGATTAGTTTTTGGTAGAGATCGGCCGGGCCGTTTTCTTGTAATAAAGTTTTTAAAAAAAAAATTCGACGATTTTTATGATTATTTTTTTGACGATATACCATAGTCTTCTAGATCATACTAAAATATTACGGCCCTACGACAACTGGTTCAGCTTTAAAAATTCGTCAAAGTTTGCAAAAATCAGTATGGTCTTTTTGGCATTTGTCAAAATTAGACTTTTGTTCGACGTTTTCTCAAAAACGCCTGAACCGATTTTAGAAATTTAAAAGCCATTTGATGTATTTCGGTGAGGACTATCGTTTGTCAGTTTTGTGCAACGATCTGCCAAGCCGTTTCTTTGTAATTTGAAAAAAAACTTTTCGTCCACATTTAAGCTCATCCTACCGAACGATTTTAAAAAATCAAAAACTGTTCGAAAGATATTGGTTGGGAATGATACTGATTAATTTTAGGTGAAAATCTACCGAGCCGTTTTCTTGTAATTAACTGTTGAAAAAAAGTGTTAAATTTTCGTCGACATTTAAGCTCATTCTACCGAACCGATTTTAAAATATCAAAAACTGTTCGAAAGATATTAGTTGGAAATGATACTGATTAATTTTAGGTGAAAATCTACCGAGCCGTTTTCTTGTAATTAACTGTTGAAAAAAAGTGTTAAATTTTCGTCGACATTTAAGCTCATTCTACCGAACCGATTTTAAAAATCAAAAACTGTTCGAAAGATATTAGTTGGAAATGATACTGATTAATTTTAGGTGAAAATCTACCGAGCCGTTTTCTTGTAATTAACTGTTGAAAAAAAAGTGGTAAATTTTCGTCGACATTTAAGCTCATCCTACCGAACCGATTTTAAAATATCAAAAACTGTTCGAAAGATATTAGTTGGGAATGATACTGATTAATTTTAGGTGAAAATCTACCGAGCCGTTTTCTTGTAATTAACTGTTGAAAAAAGTGTTAAATTTTCGTCGACATTTAAGCTCATCCTACCGAACCGATTTTAAAATATCAAAAACTGTTCGAAAGATATTAGTTGGGAATGATACTGATTAATTTTAGATGAAAATCTACCGAGCCGTTTTTTTGTAATTAACTGTTGAAAAAAAGTGTTAAATTTTCGTCGACATTTAAGCTCATTCCTACCGAACCGATTTTAAATATCAAAAACTGTTCGAAAGATATTGGTTGGGAATGATACTGATTAATTTTAGGTGAAAATCTACCGAGCCGTTTTCTTGTAATTAACTGTTGAAAAAAAGTGTTAAATTTTCGTCGACATTTAAGCTCATCCTACCGAACCGATTTTAAAATATCAAAAACTGTTCGAAAGATATTAGTTGGGAATGATACTGATTAATTTTAGGTGAAAATCTACCGAGCCGTTTTCTTGTAATTAACTGTTGAAAAAAGTGTTAAATTTTCGTCGTTTAAGCTCATCCTACCGAACCGATTTTAAAATATCAAAAACTGTTCGAAAGATATTAGTTGGGAATGATACTGATTAATTTTAGGTTGGAAATCTACCGAGCCGTTTTCTTGTTATTAACTGTTGAAAAAAAAAAATTAAGCCGATTTTCATGGAAATTTTTTTGGCGATATACATCATGGTCTTATAGAACTACTGTAATATTACGGCCTAACGACAAGTAGTTTAATTTTAAAAATTCGTCAAAGTTTGCTAAAATTATTATCTTTTTTTTAAAAGTAGGATTAATGAAGTATATTATTTACACATTTTTTTTGATTAAGTCGATTATTTACACATTTCGGGAAGTTCATGTAACTTGCCTCAAGGCTAAATACCAAACCAACTAGTTACTTTGATATTTAATTAATTATAGTCATTTTAACTTCCCGAAGGAGAAGTTTATGTTTTCATCAAAAATCCGATTCGCTAATTTTATGTTTTCTCGACGTTTCAAGCCATTCTGAATCGAATGAGAACAAATTTGGAAAAAGTATCTGTGTGTGTGTGTGTGTGTGTGTGTGTGTGTGTGTGTGCGTGTGCACCAACAGATTTTTTGCCGTAAATCGCCGTTTTCTCAAAAACGGCTGGACCGATTTCAAAAAGTTAAAAGCCATTCGATGTATCTCGATGAGGACTATTGTTTGTCAGTTTTGTGCGACGATCGGCCAAACCGTTTCTTCGTAAATAGCAGAGAAGTGAAAACTCTTTCGTCCACGTTTTAGCCCGCAGTTATGAATCGATTTTGAAAATTCAAAAACCGTTCGAAAGATATTGGTTGGGAATCGTGCTGATTAGTTTTTGGTAGAGATCGGCCGGGCCGTTTTCTTGTAATAAAGTTTTTTAAAAAAAAATTTCGACGATTTTTTTGACGATATATACCATAGTCTTCTAGATCATACTAAAATATTACGGCCCTACGACAACTGGTCCAGCTTTAAAAATTCGTCAAAGTTTGCAAAAATCAGTATGGTCTTTTTGGCATTTGTCAAAATTAGACTTTTGTTCGACGTTTTCTCAAAAACGCCTGAACCGATTTTAGAAATTTAAAAGCCATTTGATGTATTTCGGTGAGGACTATCGTTTGTCAGTTTTGTGCAACGATCTGCCAAGCCGTTTCTTTGTAATTTGAAAAAAAGTGTTGAACTTTTCGTCCACATTTAAGCTCATCCTACCGAACCGATTTTAAAAAATCAAAAACTGTTCGAAAGATATTGGTTGGGAATGATACTGATTAATTTTAGATGAAAATCTACCGAGCCGTTTTCTTGTAATTAACTGTTGAAAAAAAGTGTTAAATTTTCGTCCACATTTAAGCTCATTCTACCGAACCGATTTTAAAAAATCAAAAACTGTTCGAAAGATATTGGTTGGGAATGATACTGATTAATTTTAGATGAAAATCTACCGAGCCGTTTTCTTGTAATTAACTGTTGAAAAAAAGTGTTAAATTTTCGTCCACATTTAAGCTCATTCTACCGAACCGATTTTAAAAAATCAAAAACTGTTCGAAAGATATTGGTTGGGAATGATACTGATTAATTTTAGATGAAAATCTACCGAGCCGTTTTCTTGTAATTAACTGTTGAAAAAAAGTGTTAAATTTTCGTCCACATTTAAGCTCATTCTACCGAACCGATTTTAAAAAATCAAAAACTGTTCGAAAGATATTGGTTGGGAATGATACTGATTAATTTTAGATGAAAATCTACCGAGCCGTTTTCTTGTAATTAACTGTTGAAAAAAAGTGTTAAATTTTCGTCCACATTTAAGCTCATTCTACCGAACCGATTTTAAAAAATCAAAAACTGTTCGAAAGATATTGGTTGGGAATGATACTGATTAATTTTAGATGAAAATCTACCGAGCCGTTTTCTTGTAATTAACTGTTGAAAAAAAGTGTTAAATTTTCGTCCACATTTAAGCTCATTCTACCGAACCGATTTTAAAAAATCAAAAACTGTTCGAAAGATATTGGTTGGGAATGATACTGATTAATTTTAGATGAAAATCTACCGAGCCGTTTTCTTGTAATTAACTGTTGAAAAAAAGTGTTAAATTTTCGTCCACATTTAAGCTCATTCTACCGAACCGATTTTAAAAAATCAAAAACTGTTCGAAAGATATTGGTTGGGAATGATACTGATTAATTTTAGATGAAAATCTACCGAGCCGTTTTCTTGTAATTAACTGTTGAAAAAAAGTGTTAAATTTTCGTCCACATTTAAGCTCATTCTACCGAACCGATTTTAAAAAATCAAAAACTGTTCGAAAGATATTGGTTGGGAATGATACTGATTAATTTTAGATGAAAATCTACCGAGCCGTTTTCTTGTAATTAACTGTTGAAAAAAAGTGTTAAATTTTCGTCCACATTTAAGCTCATTCTACCGAACCGATTTTAAAAAATCAAAAACTGTTCGAAAGATATTGGTTGGGAATGATACTGATTAATTTTAGGTGAAAATCTACCGAGCCGTTTTCTTGTAATTAACTGTTAAAAAAAAATTTAAGCCTTTTTTCATGGAACTTTTTTTGGCGATATACATCATGGTCTTATAGAACTTACTGTAATATTACGGCCTTACAACAAGTAGTTTAATTTTAAAAATTCGTCAAACTTTGCTAAAATTATTATCGTTTTTTTTTAAAGTAGGATTGATGAAGTATATTATTTACACTTTTTTTGATTAAGTCGATTATTTACACATATCGGGAAGTTCATGTAATTTGCCTCAAGGCTAAATACCAAACCAACTAGTTGTATAAACGATTTGGACTGATTTACTTATAGATTTTTTGAAAATTTTCCTTTTTTTTTCATCACTTTAAAATCTGTTTATGCCATATGGTATTAGATAAAATTAACCACATATCTACGGGAAACATAAAATTAGCAAATTGGATTTTCTAAACAAAACTTGAACTTTTCTTTCAAGAAGGTAAAAAAATAATGTACATTACATTAGTTTGTGAAATTATTTGCATGAATTTCTTATATACAATGGCTGTATATATATACAAATATATAAATATTTATAACAGAAGTACATTTCACTAATGAAAAATGCTAATAACATAATAAAATTCCTCCATTTGCATGCTAATACATACATCTATCTGCAAATGCAACTCGGAACAGAAATGAATCCCTGATATACATATAAAAAGGCGGAAAGAAGAAAAAAAGTGGAAATCTTAAAAAAGAAAAGGAAGAAAAACTCAGGAAAAAGATATGAATGATGAAAAGAAATTTTAAATATTAATATAAAAGGAAAAGCTTGTATCTCAGGAATGAGTTTATCTTTAACGCAAAATTGAAAATGTCAAGTGAGGCCGCGGGCTAAATAAAAAGCCTGTTTGTTTATTTATTTTACCAATATCTGTTAGTGTAAAAACTAATATGAATAGTGCAAAGACAATGAAAAAAAAAACTTAAGTTTATTCAATGATTTATACAACTAATGATAGCGGCGGTCATATTACGTTATCTACAAGATCACGAACATTAATTATCCTCCGCCAGAAAAAAGAGCGGCTATTTCAAATATACAAACATCAATGTATCAAAATAAATTAAATACATATTGATTCAAAAAGCATTTTATTTGTATTGACGAAACAAAGAACTGATGAATTTTCTTTCGCATGTTTCGGAGATACAATAAGAAAAGTAAAAAAAGGCTATTTTGCAGTCAGAATGATCATTAGATACATATGCACATTAAATTATCAGACATTTTATAGAGATATTAATAATAAATACACACGCTTAAATATTTAGTCTTTACGCTGCTAAAGATTTTACATACTACTAAAATTTCAAAATGTTCAAAAAATTAAAAATATTTAAACGTCATTTTTTTCAAACTAGTAGAGTGTATGGCATCGTGCCTTAAAGCAAATTGCTGGAACTTCCCGTACCGTAACGAAATGTTAAAGGAATACTCGATGTTTTTAAATAGATTATTATTAATAGTGTAACATTGTCTAATATTTATAAGAATTATATAAACTGAATTGCAAAGTTAAAATTATTTGTTTAAAATATATTAGAACTTTAGTCAGAATTAAATATAAAATCTGAATTATTTTCGATATAGAAAAAAAATGATACAATTTTTTTTCCAAAATCAATTATTTTGTTAAAACAAGCTGAAAGTTCTTTGAATCATTTAAATCGGACGCTTAGTTCACTCAAAAACTGTCATTTTTTGCACATTTAGCTCTGTATCTTCGAAATGGCGGGACTTGTCTTTGCCAAAAACCAATCACCTCTTCTCCCAATCATTACTAATTGAATGTTTTTTAGATCATTCAAATCCGATACTACGTTCTCTCAAAAACACGATTTGTATTTTCTGCACTCTTTGCTCCGTATCTCCGTAACGCCTGGACCTGCATTTGCCAGAAACTAATCAGCACATCTCCCTATCAATAGGGATCAAATGTTTTTTAAACCATTTAAATCGGTTGATCCGTACGCCCTAAAACGTGACTGGAAATTTGTATCTATCCATACATACACACACACACACACACACACATCCATTTTTTCTGAGGTATGCCAAAATGTTCAGAAACCTTCAAAACGTCGAGAAATGTAAAAATTTTCAATTTCGATTTTCGGCCCATTACAATAACTTACCCTACGGGAAGTTAATAATAGAGTTTGGGGGATCAGTATGAACAATTAATTGTATAATTAATTGGTATACATGTAGTTGATATTAAATAATTTTGAAATTTTGAGAAGAGTACATACATTTTTTTCAGTACCAATTGCCACTTTTCAAAAGGTAATTAACATTTGTAAACCCGACTTCTTTCAGTAATGTATAATATATAAACTATTTCTTGCCTCACACCTATAGATTACTCATAAATTAATATATTATTGATAAAATCGATTATTTACACAATTAAATAAGGTATTGTTTAAGCAACTCGTTTTATGGCAAACTGCCACCTATCCCTAGTTTAATTTGATGATGCATGGTAGACATATTGATGTACTATTTAATTTTATTCTCACTCATATCAAATTTTACTTTTGCTATTACGAAATATTCTTGAGAAACTCTGTAAAAGTATATTATTTTGATGATTCAAATTTAAAGGTCTTATTTATAAAATCATCCATGTCGAAAATTTTTATATTGATAGTTGACATAGTTACGACATCTACTATCTTTAGCATTATAAAGAAGCACATCCTGAGGAGCCCTTTGAAAACAATAGAATTTAAGAAGTTTTTTTTTCATTGATATGTAAAAATTCTATGAAGAATTATTGAAATTAGTATTTATTGTAACAGTATACCTGTTTAAGTATGTAATACTAAAATTACAGAGCTTTTTCTAGAGCTATCCTTGTGAATGTTATGTATAAAGAATTTTGTACCTTTCTACAAAAATCCTAACTATATCGAGATTTTCTGAAAAGGCTCACAAATATAAATATTTCTTATCATAGTAGATACACGAAAGTACTCCATTTTGAAATTTAAGTAAAACACAATTATTTAAAAAAAAACGTAAACTTAATCAAAAAAAAAAGTGTAAATAATATACTTCATCAATCCTACTTTAAAAAACGATAATAATTTTAGTAAAGTTTGACGAATTTTTAAAATTAAACTACTTGTCGTAATGCCGTAATATTACAGTAAGTTCTATAAGACCATGATGCATATCGCCAAAAAAAAGTTCAATGAAAATCGGCTTAAATTTTTTTTCAGCAGTTTATTACAAGAAAACGGCTCGGTAGATTTTCACCTTAAATTAATCAGTACCATTCCCAACTAATATCTTTCGAACAGTTTTTGATTTTTAAAATCGGTTCGGTAGGATGAGCAGTGGCGGATTAAGCCATCTGCCGGCCTAGGCCCTATAAAATCAGCCGCCCTTTCTAATAGACAAAAATTTATCTTATTATTTAAAAAATATATTTTTATTTTAAATTACTTAATATATTTTTTATTTTTTGAAATAATAATTGTTAAATAATACAAATAAATGTTTATTAAATATTAACAATATAATATAAATATAATACTCATTTTTCTAAAACTATAATTTATAGCTATTCGTAAATATTTTTTTCTGGATTTTGTCTGAACAAAAACATCAACAATATCATTGTAATCAATTTCTTGAACAAGTTGTGCTTCGATAGTCAGTATTGCTAAAGCACTAAGTCTATCCTGGCTCTTTTCAAAGTAGAAAAAGACCTTTCTCCAGAACAATTTGTAACAGGATTACTCAAAAAGATCCGTAAAGCAATGTCTATATTTGGATAAACTTAACGAAGATTATTAGAATGCAAAAAATTATATATTCCTTGTGCGGAACGAACATCTTGCGTACTTGAAAAAGATTCTATGAGTAGGTGTTGTAAATGAATGCATTAATTTCCTAATGTATCTTCCAAATATTCAGGATACTTAGTGACTAAGTCATCTGCCCGAATTTTTAATTCTCTAGTTTCCATTTCAAATAAATTGTCAAAAATATTAAATTTTTCATAGAGCGTATGATAAGCACTTTTACGGCCTGCCAATTGAACACTTAAAGTGTCTAAAATTCGATAATAAATATTTATTCGAAAATTTTCTTCTCTACATAAAAATACTCTTTCATACTCTTATGACTCGTCTGCCTGAAATTTTCGGGTTCTTTTACGATGATTGTCATGATAATAGTTTTTTACCCCAGAAAGTGCTTTTTCTTTTTCCTCGTATTCGGAAAATTGTTTAGCTCTCATGCCCTGTAAAAATAATGCCAAAGAACTATACATTTGTGAAACAGATGATAAATTAGATTTATTTTAGAGTTCCACTTTATCAAACCGCTGAACCTGCCTTCTTATAAATTCAATTAATGCTTCAATACGTCAATGTAAGTGAAGTAAAATATGCATAAATAACTTCTTTCATTTCTGAGATCTCTCAAAATTCTTACATATTTTTAATGAATATCCATTTTTGCAAATTGTTAATATCAAGAGCGATAGAATTGAGTAAAAATCAAAGCAAAACCTTAATAAGTCAATAAATGATCTTCTAGAGATTAACAGCAAATTCGCCGGCTACCAAGAAATTCTAACGTTAATATTAACGTTAAAACAATATGTGATTGTGTCATGTCACATTTTCTCAAGTAAAAACTTGTTGCCAAATTCAATACCTAGAAATTTTAAATATCTGTACCGTATGGTTCAACAGTAACTCTGATTGCTTTACGATTGCAGCTCGTTATTGCGCAGTTTAACATGAAAAATCTATGACTAAGAGGTCTGGTCAAAATACAACATGAAAATTTTCATTTTCGATTTTTTTGCAATTACTATAATTTAGCCTCAGGTAAGTTACTGAGCTCATTACATCGAAATTGACGTCGATTGACGCAAACTCGAAAAGCTCAAAAATATTTAAAAAATCTATTTTTTTCAAGGTTATTCTTAAAAAAAAAAATACTAACAAGTAATCAAAATACTTACAACAGACGAACCTAATTTTTGCTGAACAAATTTTTTTGAACTTGTCACAGTTGTCATAAATATTAGAAATTTTTGGAATTTTATTCAGTAAACACTCTTGTTTTAAAGATTCTTCTGTTCTCCTTTTACGATATTCTGCACCACTTAGTTTTTTTCGGTACCCACTCATTGTAATTGTAAATAAAATGATTAAATTCAGACAAACCGAACAACTTAGTTAAAAAAGAGTCTAACTCAAAATAATATCTAATTTAAATCTTTAATGGTACTGAACACAATAATAAAATTATAAGACTTTTTACTTAAACGACTATCGTAAAACTGAAATAATTGCTGCGTTTTGTTTATAGTTCGATCTTAGATTTATACATTTGTCATTATTTGATTTCAGCCACTTAACCCCGTGCTCTCCAACCTGTGGTTCACGCACCCTTAGCGGGTACTGTTTCGTAAATAATATTTTCGAAAATAAAACATTTTTTTTTCAAATTCTAACCATTTTTGCGATGAGCACCCCAATCTAATAAAAAAATGCGCCCTATTTTATTTTTCCTTAACTGATATTATCAGACTACAAATTAATATGCAATATTATGTAAAAATATACATAAAAATTCATGACTCTTTCAATTTTTATGTATATTTTTACATAATATTGCATATTAATTTGTAGTTTGATAATATCAGTTAAATGTTTGAATATTTATGAAATGAAATTGTTAGAAAAATAAAAGAGGGCGCAATTTTTCTTTATTAGATTGGGGTGCGCATCGCAAAAATGGTTTGAAACCACTGACTTGAACACGAACAAACACAGTTAGCGGGCGAACCCGAGCACTGCTCGCCAAAGTTATTGTTTTTAGGCGATAAAAATCGACTACAATGGTTCTTTATTGGGATATGTTTAGCTTAGATATGATAAGAGCAGATGAATTATCAATCGTTGCGGTAATAAATTAAATTTGAACGACATTTGAGATCACGAATAAACACTTAAAAAGTCTTTCTGGATAGCCATCAAGAGACATGTTATTTTTATACGATGTCTGTGTTATTTTTATTAATCAATGATTACACTCGAGCATTACGACTTATAATCTATTTTATATAACACTATCTGTAAATTTATAAAAAAAATCTGGATTAATCCTTAAAATAAATTATCGAGACATCTTATCGGGTTTAAATTTTTTTTGACATTCTGAAAAATTTGCCGCCCCCCAAATTCTGCCGCCCTAGGCCCGGGCCTCACGGGCCTATGGGGTAATCCAGCACTAAAGCAAATTCGGCAAATGAAATTATTGATTTTGATTCCACTTGAACTAGTATAGATCTCCTATCTTGGGATTCACCTGAAGGTACTTTATTAAATATATTTTGAATAGAATTGTTTTATAATTCTTAGGAGGTGAATCTCTAACACCAGCTCTCCAAATCATCCATCGAGGAAGTCCATCAAGCGTGGAATTTAGTCTTAAACATGATTTTACATATATTTATATTTTTTAGAAATTATTTTTATGTGCAATTTTTATGATTGTGTTTTATATAACTTTAATATTTATAGATGCTATTTATAGCTGTTTTATATTATTATATTGTCTTTAAAATATGTTTGTAATTTTAATTTTAGGCTTTTATGAGTAAATACATTAAATATATTAAGAATTTTTAAGTGAGTTGTGATAATATTTAAATTAATTCAGTATTTCATAAGTGGTTTTTTGTAATTTCTGTTCCTTATTAAAATTATTTTGAATTGTATCATATTGTGTTTTTATTTTAATGCAAATTAGATTTGATACAAAAATTTGCAGCATACCTCAATAAATGTATTCGATTTAATTTATCTTGAAATAATATAAGTTCATTGTTTAGTTTAATATAAATTAATTAAATGATTGCAATAATTAATACATTAATTAAATTTATTAGTTAAGTCTGTGAATTGTTCTTAAATGTGGATTGAGGTTATTTTGCCATCAAACTAATGACAGTTCATAATCAGTTCAATCAAATGGCAATTTAAAAAGTTTAATTAAACAAAAATATATTTTTAAATTATATTTTTATGGTATTTTAAATTATATTAAATATAAAAAAATTGTCCATAAAATATAAAAAATATCATAATAGCTGTAGTCAATGCAACTACAAGATAATAATTGAAAATCGTTCATATCTGAATATAAATATAAGTTATGTAACAATTTGATAATTTATATATTCACCTCCAACAAGTCCTTTAATTAGTTTTGATTTTTATTGATTAGTCAATTATAAAATGTCTTTTAAATTGTATATTCGTATGCCCCATCCCATAAAAGACGAAAGAGTATTTCTGTCAAGACGTAAAACAGCAAAATTTTGCTTTATTATATTCGAGGACGAAAATACATATAAATTAGTTATGAAAAATTTGCAAGGAGTTTGCATAAATGGCAAAAAATTAGTTGCGAAGAAAGCTTTGGCCACAGATCTAACAATAAGAAAACGCAAGAAAAAACTTAAGCAGGCTTTTACAATTGATACTAAAGGCGATGCTGATGATATGAATAGGAGTATGGATGTTAAATTTAATTCTGTGTATATAGAACAACGGTCAGTGGCTTCATCTGCACCACCAACGGAAGAAACTGTGATCTACCAGAAAATGCAAAGTACGACTAAAAGAAAGATTATAACTCCAAAGCTACGGAGGTATTTTTAAAACAAACTATTTAGCTTTATAATCCATTAACTGTTTATTTTTATATTTATTGAAATAAAATTGTATTTATAATACTCTTACTTAAAGGAATATAATTAGGATTTTGTGTCCGTGTTAATAATGATTCACGACAAAAACAACAATGAAATGCAATTGAATTATATTATACAATTTTAATACATATTCAATTATATTCAAGGTTTTTGGGAATGTGTTAAAATTGAAATCACACTTGTCTTATATGTACAAAGATTTAATCAAATGACATTTGCGGGAAGAAAATGTATGACAATCTAATTTCTGTGTCAACCACATATATGGTGCTCGATATTTACACATTTACTAAGACTAAATTTTCAGTACTTATTTGCTATGACAAAGACTTGGTTGGATAACACATCGTGCACAATTATTTAAATAAAATAAATTAAGATGAATTTGTTATATACATACATTTTCAAAATAAATATATGCATATAAGATTTGAAATTAAATACACTCGCGTGTAATGTATCTCATTTTATGTATATAAAATACTATATATTTCTGATGTGGTCGGTATAAAATATACATACATAATTTGTCTTTCAAATTCTTATATTGTAAATATAAAACAATTCATCTAAAATTCAAGTTTAAAATCTTGCTAAATTTTCGGTATATTCTGCTTCGTCCCGCTGCTCTTGGCCAAATTCTGCGAAAAAAAGGGAAAAAGAAGGAGGAGGAGAGAGAAGGGGGAGGTGGAGAAACCAAAAAAAAACTCCCCTAAGTCCCAGATCAATTTTTCTCTTTTCTGTTCAGCGTTGAATCTTTTTTATGTTTTTTAGTGCTCCCTCACACCAATTCCCAAAGTCAACACTCGAATGAAATGAAGTCCACCTTGAAATTTTCACACCGAGAAAAAATTACTGGGACTTTGTTAAAATTTTTAACTTCCCGAGTCAAAAAATAAGTTCTAATTAGGACCCTAAGCTTCGAACTAGCTGCTTTTAGGTACATAAAGCTCTTTCCAAGTACGTAAAAACAGTTACAAGCTCTTTTAGAATCGAAAGTACTACAAATAAACACATTATATTTTTGACATATACAACATAACCTCATCGCATAAGCTCGCCACTAGCAGAACATCTGAAAAATGCTTAAATTTACATATTTGTTTAAATGTATAAACAGAATATATGATATGTCAAATCTCCAATTTCTCATGTAAATAATTAAACATAATTAAATGTATTACAACTAATAATGAAGTGTAATAAAAAAAAACATTTTAATAATGAAATTTATTAAGTACATAACATACATAAACGAAACTAATAATTTTTAACTCTTTGTTGCCTTTTTTTTACTCTAATTCATACTTATTTATAGGTAATCCTACATAAATATTTCCATCAATATTGATATATATACAAACATATAGTAATGATTTTACAGGAATAGCAATGAAGCTTTTTTTTCTTGTACATTTTTTTATAAATGAATAATTTAAACTTTTATATAATATTTATGACCTTTCCCGATGAAGCAATCTTCAATATTGGATTCTTCCACAATAGCAAAATGTTCATTATTAATTTTTAAAAAACAATGCAAGAATCCAATATTGTATTTGTTATTTAAATTGTAAGAAATAGCACTGGAATAAGTTTGCATGTTATTCCTGTACATTTCAGCAATAAATAATTGATCATTCTTCAAAACTCGAAGATAGTATTTTAAAGAAATGTTTTCAACTGTAATGTTGGAGGTTCGAAGTGCAACCTCTACTTTGCTTGGAAACTCTTTAAATACTTTATATACTCCAACACTATAAGTATGTTCAAATATTTTTTCAATTATCTTCACCTGTTTTTTCTTGTTAAGCAAAACTCTTTAACTTCCTTATTTTTCATACATTCAATTATTTTCTCCTTCTTTATATAAAATTCTTGAGATTTGCTTACTTGAGAATCAATATGCCGTGTTCCATGAATTAATTTTAATAATTGGCCATTTATATCCTCATATTCGAAACAAGAATATACCCACAATGGTCCAAGATTCTGTACACAGTCTGGTAAATGATAAATGTACATTGTACATTTATGGAGCAGTACATTTCACTATACAAGTATTCAAAACATTTAACATATTTGTGAAAAAA
>NW_020536259.1:0-21238 GCF_003426905.1 Ctenocephalides felis | reverse complement strand
CCCTTTTGCACAATGAACTTATGGGCTGTTGAACAAATAACGTGTAATAAGAAGTCCGTGTAGTCGGAGGGATGTCGGATTTTTAGCTCCGTGTAGTATGGGAACCGTGTACCCAGAGTGCCGTGTAAAAGCGAGGGCCTACTGTATTTGTATTTGTGTAGGTATGTGCTATGGGTATGCATTTGTATATTATATATATGTACATATATTTTTAATTATAATAATTTAAAACAATTTTTATAAACAAACCTTTTTCTTTCATAGAATATTTTTTCTTCTAGCGACATCTATTTTTCAACTGGGTCCTATTCCTTCTCTTTGCTATTTGATATTTCATGACTCGTCAAGTTGACCTTGATAGAGAATTCAGACTCCGACGGTCGTTGGTGGGGCAATATAATGAACTACTTGCAACGGATAACACATGATGCTAATTAGGTTTCTATATTTTAGATTTTAAATTATAACACACTGATGATGAGACAAACCTAGTCTCAAAACGTTTATTTAATAAATTAGTGCAAAATAGAGTGTTGTTTGTTATATAAAAAATATTTCAAAATTAGGTCAACAAAACTATTTAAGTAAATTATCATAATATAATTAGGTAAATTCTGATAAAATAATATAAGGTAAACAAGTGCTAAATTGCAAAAAATTTCACATCTGTATTTATACAGGAAACTTATTCAATAAAGATTGAAATTGATTACTTTTTAAATTGTTCAGCCAATCTTCACTAAAATGATCTGCAAGGCTTCTTCTCAACTGATATCTTTTGAATTGAAAATTAATCTAAATACCTGCATATGCAAAAAATATCAAATTTACCTCCTTAGGTATATAATTTAGGTGAAAGACATTAATATCACCAAAGTTTTAAATGCATCAGGAAATATAATTTCTTGCACATTTAATTAATTAGTTGCACATGTATGTTTAAAGCCAATGAAAGATTATTGTACTTGTTAACGATATATTAAAATTTATAATTTCATAAATAAGTTTACAACTTTTATAATTTATTCCTAATTTTAATATTAAATAATGTACAATATACAAAAATACAAATTAACTGATTAGGCTAAGCAGAAATAGTAGATTTACATTTACATGATCACTAAGCTATAAATCATTACATTAAAATATAAATAAATGAATGCAATTACATTTAGATCTTTATTGTAAATTCACAAGTTATAACAATGTAAAATGTTCCAGTCTTCTCAGAAGAAGCAAATAATATAAACTTTCATCTTATAATACACATGTAACAGACAATTATTATATATACACACATATATATATACACGTACATGTTTTATATACATATATATATATATATATATATATATATATATATATATATATATATATATATATATATATATAAACTTCCACACAAATTACTAACAAATTTAAAATCTCTAATATTGTATAAATTTTAAGTAGTTACTCTAATTTAATAATTATAACAATATATAAATTCTGTTTACATTATAAATATATATATATTCTATTTAAGATAAACGAATTTACTTCAAAAACTTATAGAAAATGACTATCTAAAATATAAAATCACTCAGGGAAAGTTGCAAGTTTTAACTTAAAGAAATCGTAAAAGTGAAATCAAAAAAATGATTGTTTACTATTACAAAACTGTAGGAACAACTACAAAAAGCAACTTGATTGTATAGAAAAAATTGAAAAACAAATATAGGCACAATATGAGAGCATTTCAGCTCCGATATGTCAGACATATCAATGAGTACGTTGGTTAACATTGTTAGAGGGTCCAATAGTATCGCACCTTCTATAATAAAGTAAATAAGGAACCCGTGGTTGTCTGGGATGCAACACCATATTCTCAGTGACTGCCTTAACAACACTGTCATCGTATCGTATCCAGCCATTAAAGCCAACATGGAACACATCGGTAATGTAATGCCCCTTTGAAGCTTCTTTTCCATCATGGTAAACAACTGCAAATAATTTGTATTGACGCTGTTTTACCGCATACTTCGTTTTAGTTGACATTAGCTTGGGATCTATTTTAAGGTCAATTGGAAAATCAACATTTTTTACTATTTTTGTACAACCATCTAACTTGTAATCAAACCACTTTAGATGTAAAATTAGTACAACTGGCAGTTCTTCTAAAGAGACTTGTTGCCAAGCCTCAACCTCTTGGTTTGTTTTAGAACAAGTAACACCTTCCAATTGATCACGTCCAACTAATAATTCCAATGCTTGTGAGACAGATGCCGCTTTCTATAATATAGAAAAAAATCTATTGAAACCAAATTATACAAAAATATTTTTTATACTATGAATGTTACCACTTCTGTATCTCACAAAACCCTTTGATGAATAGAAAAGAATCTATGCACCATACACAAATGAGATTATTTTTACTATTCCCAAAACTATGACCATGAGTGAAAATAAACTGTCAAACAGGTATCTTGTTTGGGTTCAATTTATAGATTTTCGTTTTATTTATACTTGCCTCTATATCTAATTGAAGTGTGAAAAAAGGCTGCACACTATCAGTCGTCAAATCGCCAGCCCTTTGAACTCGTGATCTTAATTGACCTCGAAAATATCACTAATTGGTGAACGGCCAAAATATGACCGCCTAGTTATAGAACCTTTATTTTTTGGACCCATTACCTATTTAAAAAGGTTTTTAGAATTAATTATAAAAAAATATAATTATTTTAGATTATATACATATATATATATATATCTATATATATAAAAGAGGATCGCCTTATGTGCTACCACTTATAACTAACGAACGGCTGAACCGATTTAGATGAAAATTGGCAGGGAGGTAGTTTAGAGCCAGGAGAAGGACTTAGGATACTTTTTATCCCTTTATTTCATTCTAATTCAAAATTAATTATTTATAAACAATCCATGTAGTTTATTCAATCTATGATACTATCAATGATTTCATCCATGACATTTACATTCGATTGTCAACTGTCATTCGGTGTTTCTGTTTTGATACAAATATATTAATATGCATTTCTTAATGACCATTATTTGAAAATTATTACGTGAATAATATAAATATTTTAATAGCCACGGAAAATTAATACAAAGTGGCAAATAAATCAATTCTTAATAATACCAAGCGATGCTAGATGGACGATGGGGAAATTTATTTCTTGAAAATGGAAATGTAATTATTTATATAATTAAGTATTTATGTATATTTGTTTATACGTATTTAAATAGAGTATTTGAGGTGTTTATATTATATATCAGCAATAAGTATAATCATCAACAAATTAATAAAAAAAATATTCTGAAATATAGTTTCTTGACATAACCTCAAAATTTGTAATAAAAATGTAAATAGTTATACATTAATTGTTAATTTGTAATTTCTTTATACATATCTTATAAAATGTTTCAGGTGTTTACAACTAATTGGCATATATATATTATCAGCAAATGTGCTTTGATTCGACAATAAAAAGGTCTAATTGAAGTAATCGACTACCTTAAGTTAACTATAGTGATAGAATATTAGTTTTGGTTCTCATATATTATAACCCAGCTATAAACCTCACGGAGCCCCAGACCTTTCCAGCAAATGCAAAATTGTCGAATTCGGTTTGTGCATTCTGGAGATATATCGTCAGAACTTATAACTCAAGAAGGCTGAACCGATTTAACTGAAAATTGGCTTTGGTAAAGTTGGTAAAAGTTGGTTCAGAGCCAGGAGAAGGACATAGGATACCTTTTATCCCGTTCGACTTCGAATAACAATAAGCAAATGACAGCTATGTAATCACGTATGGATGACAATTCAATATTTGTAAGGAATTAATAATAAAATTATTTATTTTAAATAAATAATTAACAATTATAATATAATGATAGTGCCATTGCCCATTCGTATAAACAGTGAAGCGAACTATGTATAACTCAGTATGGTTGACAAATCATATTTTTCTCAAACACAATGCTCTGAAAGAACTCATTTGTATAATTATGTACTCATTGGTATTTATAAAACCTTTTCTAGATTATTCAGATTTAGAACCTAAATTTGAAATCGATCAAAGAAACATTTTGTCGAATAGCTTATTTCCAGTTATAATTTCCTGAATTTATTCAAGAATGGATAGTAATATATGAAGATCCACGACCGAAGTGTCAAAAACCAGTAAAGCTAAGCATTGTTTAACAACAGTATTTGAATGTTAAGGGAAAATATGTATAATCAGCTATAACCTTGATTCTTATGACTTTGGTATTGGGAGATAAATGGTAATCTCTGAAAATCCATAGTAAAAGTATTTTCTTCCATTGGTAGTTTCTAGCAATTAGTTGAAAATGTAATTATTTTGTAAAATACTTTTGAAATTAAAATATGACATTAGACCTGCTTGCCATCTGGCCGTTCCAAGTTACCCCGTTATAGGGTAAAAAGGTCTAGATAAAAATTTTTTTAAAGACAGCAAAAAAGCACGTTTTTACAATGATGAAGTAGCTGGTAGTTTTACTGAACGTAGTCAGATAATTGTTCATTTGAAATGTGTCATTTGTTGTGATGTAATTGGTTTGATTTTCATAATAAAATTATATTTGCTTAAAGTCAAATTGGACCTTTGCGCCTTGCCCTGTTCTACATATATACTTTTTATTAAATTTACTTTTATTCATCGAATATTACTAGAAACTTTTCAAAAAGCAGGTCAAAAAAGAGATACTAAATCATTTTGTATCTCTCCTCGCAGAAATTTGAAAAATTTGTATAAGCTCAATAGTATTATTTACAATTATACACAAAATCCAGAATCCAAAAAAAAAATTTCAAAAAATTTGAAACGCATTCATTAATCGATTAAATGGAATTTGTAATGACTATATAAGTCGAAAGACCAACAAAGACTTGGATGAATTATGCCATGTTTTCTATAGAAAGTGTATAAAACTTTCAGTTTGGTTGTATTAATAAAATATATACAAACTAATGGGGTTTATTGTTTCTATAATATCTCATTGTATATAGCAATTCAAACAACACATCCTTACACAAAAAGTATTAATTTTTTAGATACTCTAGAAATTGTTTATAAAATAACTTACTTAGCAAAACAACGTTTGCCGGGTCAGCTAGTATATATATATATATATATATACATATATATATATATATATATAATGTATTTATAATTTTAATTTTAGGTTTGTATGTTTCACTACTATGTCATCACAAATGATTGTGATAACTACTCTCGGAAACCTTTGAGATTAGCCTATTCAGGAATTCAAGATCAAAACGACCCAAAAACCTTAAAGACATGTCTCAAATTTAATCTCTCACATGTGTAACGCCTCTATTGCCATGACAGAAGGCAAAGCTGCTGACTTCATGTGAGAATGTCTAAATAGATTTTAAGCTTACCTTCCATTCATCATCATCATCATCATTAGCATCATCATCACACTGTCTATGCCCATTCACCATATCACCATTGGACAGTTGAGCTTTTTCTTCAGGTTCTACTAGTTTTATGAGCTGTAAGTAATATTGAAGTATTTGAATCACTATAAATATTAAGTGAAAACATTGAGGAATGCCACGGTTCCAAAGTCAATTTGAAATCAAAAAATTAAATTGCTTCATACATGTTTTTACATAAAATTATATATCAATTTGTAGTACAATAAATAAATTATAATATGAGAAGAGTATTTATGAAATTAGATTGTTAAAAAAATGAAGGGAGGGGAGGCATAGAAAAGTTGGAAACTACTGGGATAATGTATCAAAGATTCCTTTGGTCAACCACTATAATAAAGTGGATTTCCATACACATTCAAAGAATTAATGTTCCCACCATCTGCACACCTTCAGAAATACCAATATTTTCTGAGGCCGGCTTAGTTAAGTGGGGTATAAAAAATTTATTATACATATACGTATGGTTTATTTTTCATGCAGCAAATTTAAGTTAAAAATGCTGAATCAATTTTGTTATAAAATCAGAATTATGTAATATTTTTCTGCTGGCATTTTCTTTGTAGCATACGTGTTTTACTTTAAGATAGTTTTGACTCAGTGCATTTGTGTAACTTTGTTAAAAATTACAAATTAAAGTAATTTATGATGCATGCCATATAATGTCATAGCCACATTCATACTCATTTGAGTATCATTGATTTAATAAATCTTTACCAAGTCTTAATTAATTATTCTATATTAATAAAGATCTAAAGTTAAATTACCTCCACCATTTCATCATTTAATCCATTAAGAAGGCAACTCAAAAACTCTTCTGCATCCTCTTGTCTTCCTTCAACCTGGAAAGTATTTGGATGGAAACCACTAAGCATTCTGTGAATAACCAATGGTTCAAATGGTGGACCTGTGGACACATCTGGTAATTCATCTTTACGCTGGTGACCTTTTTCACGACGACCAACTCGAGCACCAGGAGGCAAAGGCATAAACTCATAAGCTAATTGAGTCCTGAAATTGAACATCTTAAATTAATACATCTAATATTATGCAAAATTAAATTAATACAATGTTAAAAAAATATACATATATTATTATACTAATAAACTATCATAATGGAAATATTTATACTTTCAGATGGAATGGTTCCATAGAAGTTATGTAATTTGAGCCATATTTGACTCAAAATAAAATAGCAAGATTCTATTATAATATTCATGCAAAAATAAAGTTATTCCAACAGCAATGCAAGTATTTGGCATAAATACTGAGGATAATGTATCAAAAATTCCTTTGGTCAACCACTATAAAAAAGTGGATTTCCATACACATTCAAAGAATTAATGTTCCCACCATCTGCACACCTTCAGAAATACCAATATTTTCTGAGGCCGGCTTAGTTAAGTGGGGTATAAAAAATTTATTATACATATACGTATGGTTTATTTTTCATGCAGCAAATTTAAGTTAAAAATGCTGAATCAATTTTGTTATAAAATCAGAATTATGTAATATTTTTCTGCTGGCATTTTCTTTGTAGCATACGTGTTTTACTTTAAGATAGTTTTGACTCAGTGCATTTGTGTAACTTTGTTAAAAATTACAAATTAAAGTAATTTATGATGCATGCCATATAATGTCATAGCCACATTCATACTCATTTGAGTATCATTGATTTAATAAATCTTTACCAAGTCTTAATTAATTATTCTATATTAATAAAGATCTAAAGTTAAATTACCTCCACCATTTCATCATTTAATCCATTAAGAAGGCAACTCAAAAACTCTTCTGCATCCTCTTGTCTTCCTTCAACCTGGAAAGTATTTGGATGGAAACCACTAAGCATTCTGTGAATAACCAATGGTTCAAATGGTGGACCTGTGGACACATCTGGTAATTCATCTTTACGCTGGTGACCTTTTTCACGACGACCAACTCGAGCACCAGGAGGCAAAGGCATAAACTCATAAGCTAATTGAGTCCTGAAATTGAACATCTTAAATTAATACATCTAATATTATGCAAAATTAAATTAATACAATGTTAAAAAAATATACATATATTATTATACTAATAAACTATCATAATGGAAATATTTATACTTTCAGATGGAATGGTTCCATAGAAGTTATGTAATTTGAGCCATATTTGACTCAAAATAAAATAGCAAGATTCTATTATAATATTCATGCAAAAATAAAGTTATTCCAACAGCAATGCAAGTATTTGGCATAAATACTGAGGATAATGTATCAAAAATTCCTTTGGTCAACCACTATAAAAAAGTGGATTTCCATACACATTCAAAGAATTAATGTTCCCACCATCTGCACACCTTCAGAAAAACTAATATTTTCCGAGGCCGGCTTAGTTAAGTGGGGTAACAAGATTTGAAGATTATAAATTTAATATAAAATCGCATTAATCTTCAAATTGCTAATATCTATAAAAAATTACTTACATAGCATCTAGCACAGGGGTTGAGCTTTTGCTTTTCTTGGAGATTTGATGGGGTAATGCCTTTAGCAAATTATATAATGGAGGACAAGCCAAAAGAGCTTGCAAAGTAGAATTTATATAACAGTAGTTGGACCGATTTGTTAATCCTCTAGGTTGTAAGCTAACAGTTCTATTATCCAGATTGTACTTTGAAAGAAATTCTGAAAAAAATAGCTTTTGATACATGCACAAATATCAACTAAATAAAACAAATTTATACAAAACTTACCTCCAGCTCTGTATGAATTAGGATCATTTAAAAATGTTGAAGTATTGTCACTAGTAGTATGTACAGTAACTTGTGATTTATTGCTTTTTTGGGTAATTTGATTTTGAGCTCCTGCAGTCATGCTATTTTCTAATGGTTGCACCACAGCCATTGGTTTGATAACTGAATTTTTTGAAGATAAATCTCCTGGATTTATAGAGATGGAAGCTGAAATGGAATCTGATAAAATATCAGATTTGTTAAATAAACTAGCCCAAGATTTACTCTGTGAAGCAGCAACACTTGTTTCAGCTTGCAATTGTTCAAATGCTGGTTCTAAGCTTTTATTAACTTCACTGCCTTTATTCTCATTATTGTTCGGTTTAGTTGTATTTGATTTCACATTTATTGGTTTATTCTTTAATTCAGAGTTAATTTCTAATTGAACCCCAGGTATTTACTTTCAGTAATCTCATTTGTTGGTGGTGTATACAATTTATTATTAACCCACACTGAATTAGGAGGAGTTTGAGATTTTGGTCTATTGTCATTTATCTTGCTTGATTGGAGTTTCTGAACTTCCTGTGGTTGTAGAGCAGGAACAGTCATGGTATTCTCTTTTGTAAGTGCTTGTTGTGAGCTTTTGTTTTGTGAAGGTTTTGTTGATTTTCGACCAACTCCTGTTTTTACTATGTCTTTATTATTTACAAAAAGTCCCTTTGATTTTGGATTTGAAGCATGTTGTGATGAAGAGTAGATCTATTTGAGACACAGTCCTTGATAGGTGTATTAATTGCTGAAACAGCTGCAGCACCTGCAACAATAGCATCTGAAGCATCCATAACAGTAGCATCTCCAGCACCTGCAACACTAGCAACTGTAGCAGCCATCATATTAGTGTCAGCAACACCTGCATGATTTGGAATACTATTTTCATCAGCAACTCACAACGCCACCTTCAGCAGCATCCGCAACAGATGCATATTCTATTGGTTCTACAATAGAAGTAATAGCGGCTGCATTTGTAATTGGAACAGATTGCTTTAGGCTAACCTCTTTACTATTTTCCACAATTATGGATGAAGTCTCAACAATAGAAGGTGGATATTCAACAGAAATAGACGCTTTATTCTCATTACTATTTACTAAAACATCAACCTGAGAAATTTCTTCTCGAATTCTATTTGAATTTTCCGCAACAGTATTTGAGCCATCAATTCCCAGAGGTGTAATCTGATTGCTATCATCTAGTACAGCACCGTCATTCTGATTTATTTGAAAATCAGAAACTTGATTAGTAACTTCGGTTGGTAAACAATTATACATTTCCTCACCTTGAATATTCATGCCCATCATATGCTGATGTATTTCAGAAGCTTGGGGATACATTTCTAATTCACAACTTTCAATTTTGCCAGTAGGATCCATTAACTGATACTCAGGCGGTACACTCACAGGCGAATAAACCATTCCGGGATGAAATTGATATAAATGAGGCATTGGGGCATACATAGGCACATGTTGACCAACATAGATTGGTGATCCAGTAGCATGTTGTGCTAAATGGCTTTGAGGGCCAGTTGGATAATATGCAGATTGATAAGGTATGGGCATATACTGATAGTGATTTGGTTGCTGCTGCTGCTGTACATCCACCATGTCTTGTTGCACATGCTGTTGCTGAATTTGTTGTGACCTTTGCTGCTGGTAATCACGCTTGTTGTGTCCACCTCGACCGCGTCTTCCTCTAGGGTTATGCTCACGATTATGTATGGGTCTTTGAGATGAGACCTCAGGCATTTGCTCAACTTGCCCTTGAGGTATGAAGGGCACATAATGTCCCAAATAACCATGAACATTCACATTGGCAGTTACATTACCAACATACACATTACTCATAGGAGCTGGCTGCATTAGATGGTACATATGTGACGGAGAGGATCCTGGTGGTTGCATGTTGTATGGAGGAGCAGCAGAATATATTGTGTTTGGTGGAGGACATTGTGATCCAACTCCAAACTGAGGTGAAACTGCTTGATGATCCCCGTTCATTGAAAAGTCTGACTCAGATGGAGGTACAGAGGATCCACTATTTAATGTGGATAGCCAGTCAGATTCTGAAAATAAGCATATGCAACAATGTAAATACACATGTTTCATAAAAATATTATTTTTATGAATATAAAATTTATATGTTATCGAGATGTTGACTTAAATACAAAGAACTAAGCAAATACTTAGGCTATATTATGTTTAAACATAAATTAAACGCAAGAAGTATCTGATTAACAAGACTAGTTTAAAAACTTAAAAAAATTACATTTAATATATGAGCTATTGTTATATTGGGTTGTAATTGTCTCACCAATTTCTTTGATTGAAAGAATAGTTTCTCCAACAATCATACACAATAGTGAGATTATGTTCCCACTACGAGCACACCATACAAAATAAAAAAAAACTTTGCAGGTCGGCTTAGAAGTGTGGGGTATAGACATGCGGGGTATATATGTTTCTTTGAATTGTAATGTAAAGCATAAATCAATGCTAAGATAACAGTTATAACCTCATTTTATAAGACGCATATTAATTGAATTACTGAACTGGAATATTGAATAAAAAAACATTAACAATGGCAAACTCACCAAATGTACCTTCATTCCAAACTCCAGAGTCGGATAAATCATGAGAACTTTGCTCTGACGGAAAAAGAGTGTTGTTTAACTGGCAACGTTCACTTTCATCTATATCAGTCAGATCAAGAAACTCATAATACTCCTATAATTAGAAAAATTGTTGAAGGTTATTCCAGTAATAGGTAATACTTCATTATTAATTGAAAAAAATATAATAAACGTGATTTTTTTTCACATAAATAATCCTTAACCTCAAAATGCATGAAATAAATTTATGCACTTAATCGACATGCTGTTTTTAAGATATTAAAAGTTTCGAGACAACAGCAGTTATAACTTAAACAAAATAATTACTTCGCAAAAATAAATGTTATAGTAATTATTGAATTGTATCAAAAATAAGATTAGAAATATTTGAAAACCACTTGAGAATATACAGTTGCTTACATAATTTGAACTGAATCAAACCAAATAGCAGAAACGAAGAAAGTTCCATGCCATGAGGCGTAATGAAAATAAAATCCGGCATGGACATGAATATATTAGCCTATAAATATTACATAAGGATTCGACATGCTATTGATTTTGTACTCACCGATTGCCCTGGATCCATCGCCTTTGTAACTAACTCATTTCTGAAGTGTTGTTAGCACTTTTCGTTTACCGACAATTAATATATTCTACCACATGTAATCATCATAGTACCAAAAAAAAACCTACTAAATTACGGCGTACGGCCAGCTACAAGCACTTTTCGTCACCAAAAGACACAGGATATGCAAAACCGGATTACCAACAAAA
This sequence comes from Ctenocephalides felis, assembly GCF_003426905.1. Taxonomy (NCBI): domain Eukaryota; kingdom Metazoa; phylum Arthropoda; class Insecta; order Siphonaptera; family Pulicidae; genus Ctenocephalides; species Ctenocephalides felis. The sequence continues at coordinate 9,606 of NW_020536259.1, read as the reverse complement.
TCATACCAATTATGATTCATTTTGGCGCGACCGCGACATCATTAGGAAAGAAGTTGGCAGCACGGATCCAAACAAAATTTAAAAAACTGCGCCAACTCGATTAAAAATAGAGGTTACAAATATGATTCAACAACAAAATTCATAATTTTATATATAAATATAATCTTCCAAATAATATAAATTAAAAATTGTAAACTTAATTAAGAAAAAGGAGAAAAACAAAAAAACAATGCTATATTGCACTTAATACTAGATTAATAAAAATATAATATATTATTAATAATAATTAATAATATATTATATTTTATTAAACCACAAAATGCAAGGAAGAAATTACTATAAAAAACTAATTAATAATAAAGTAATTAATAATATTTTGCTTTTATCAGGGAAAACAGCAAAAAAAAAAAACAATGCAATCATAGGCCAGAATTATTAAAAGAAAACTTGTTGGCTCATCTCCTCACTTTGACAATAAACATAACATACATAAAATGATCATAATGACCAAAAAGCCATAACCATACTGATTTTTAAAAACAACGGGCAAAAAAGATGCAAATATAACTATGGCGCTCATAAAATTAATACTATCCCAAAATAATGCATACATTGGAAATATTCATAAATCTGAAAAAGGTATTTGACACAAATCACAATATTTCGATTACAATAATTTAAAATAACTTACACATTCTGACTTACTTCCTTGATTTACTAAATTAGATAATTATTAAATATGTAAATTCACACAAACCTTTTGTAATAATTTTCATTGCATATGGAGATTTAAGAATATAAATAAAATACTTTTTGGATGCAATAATGCATTTGATTTTATATTATATTTTTAACTTATTACATCAAAACCAAAGTGTAATTCTCCTTTCTTTATATTGCATGAAACACTGTATTGTAGAAAATCACACTGGTGAACCTGTTTTGGACTTGGTATTAAATGTACACCTTGTCTTGTAAACATATCCCATTTTATTCTATCTCCTACTTCGATTGCATTTTGAGGGCCTGTGCTCCATATATTCTTCGTTGTTCCATCCAAGTGCCAATCAACCCACAAAGCAATACCGTTACATACACCATTTCTGTTTAACAAATAAAAGCAATTAGTGATCAAATTAATGGTTGCATAATATTATATATAGATATATGTATATATACATACATTCCAAAATTTTTTTTGCCATTATAACAAAGTGCTTTAATTTCCTTTTCTGTAAGACATAATTCTAATATCTTCTCAGGTTTACCTAAGCACTTGCTTGGATACTCCCATAATGGTTGAGGTTCTACAATGCAATCAGTAAGATTACTTGAACTCTAAAATTATGAAAATACTAGATTTAAAAAATGCTATTTTAATAGCTTCTTCTAAATCCATACCTCGATAAGTTTATCAAAAGGTTCCATATCAAAACCTTCACATTTAAATAGTGGTGCTCTGATCTTATGCAAATCTCTGAACTCTACAGGAACCATCCAGACAACACCCTTTTCTGGAATGACCCTAATGTTCTCACTTTTTATATTTTCTTTAATATATGCAAAATAAGCATTATCCCAAGGAAGCAATGAGGATATAAATGAGGTTCAGCAAATATTAAATTTATGTTGTGTATGCAATTTTGAATTTTATCTGCATGATCTAATATTGTTACATTATTAAATTCATTGTGCGATATATAGTTTTGAATTGCTTTGGATGATAAATAATTACTCTCCAATACATAGACATGTTTGGCACCCATTTTTGCTGCACCTAATCCCAATAGTGAACCATCGCTTAGTACTAGGCATACTGTGTCTTGATTTACATGTTCTCTTAAAACTTTTGAGTACAGTTTATTTCTTCGTCCATCATTAATTTGACCAATTCGAGTTCTTGAATAAGCACAATGCATCATACACTCGCATATCGGTGCTTTAAAATCCAAACTGGTTAGTGGTTTTGATAATGGTAATACATTGAACCACATTGAATATTCATCATGAGAAAATAATAAATTAAAATATTCATTATTATTAAGTGCTACTTCATTAGGAATATAATAGAGAGCTTGCATCCAATGATCTCTCCATGGAATAGTTTCTTGAGGATATTTGCCATTTTTGACATCAGGATGAGCCCAAAAGGGTGCGCAGCTAAGAAGTATTTCTTCTAGAAATGATGTGATGAATTTCAATTAGTATATTCTTATAAAATTATTTATAGCTATCATTTCATTATTGTTAATTTCTTACTTCCTTCATCCATTGATAATGTCCACCACATGAAAACAAGTTGTGCAATACCATTTGCTTTACTTTGGGTTTTAATTGCTAGAGAATTATTCATTTTCAGTTCAGTTTTTCCTGACCAATCAAATGTTACTACAGGCACCGGATCAGATAATAAAGTCACCTATAGAAAAAGATTATTCAAGAAAAATATTTTACAATAAACATGTTCATTCCCTTTAGTATTACTTGGCTAAATGGAATTTGAGATAACTGTATGTCATGAACAGCTGCTGACCCGGCACAATTTTGAACATTATGTGGAGTTCTAATAATAATTTCCCCATCGGCATCTGCTAAATCCTTCAATTTATGCCATGAATGAGCTACAGGGCATTGCACAACTTGAGCATAAATTGTTCCTGAACATGGTATTACGATAGAATCCTTTTCTAATAAGTACTTATGTGCATGAATAAAAGTTCCAATAGCTCCTTCACCTATACAGAACCAAAGCAATTAAAAATTTATCAAATTTAGCTAATCAATGTAAAATACCTATTAACTCAGTATCAAAAACTTCTGTGACAAGAATATTAGCCCTCTGTTTCATATCGTAACTATCACCCACTATTATTTCTGTTGATCGTTTAGGAATTATCTTAATATTTTGGGAAAAACCATTGTTTTTAATAATATTGGCGGCACAATTTGCCATTGGTTTGAAAGACTCACAAGCAGTCACTGAATCTGCACCACATCGAACAGCCATCATTGACAACAGACCTGTGCCTGTACCTATATCTAAGACATTGGCCTTTTTTCCTGATGAATGCATTTTATCTATTGCACGTTTTAGAGCCAATTCATATTTCTGGTTTCTCTCAGTGTCATGAAGCATATCAGCAAAAGCTGATCTAGCAACTTCTTGATGATAGTCATAATTCTCTGGTTCTTGTTCCCACTCACATTTACCAGTCAATGGATTTAATCTTTGAGCAAAAATACTCATATTAGAAAATTTTGTTCCAGGCGTTTTTGAAAATATTGTGCAATGTTTTTGCAATAGTTTTTGTAAGAAAACAATAGAAGACTTTTTGGTTTTCAAGAAAAACATTTACTACATCTAATGATCTAATGCAAGGATGTCAAACTCAAAGGTGCAATCGGGCCGCATAAGCATGGTTTAACTCCAAGCGGGCCGCATAAGCAAGGGTTTAACTTCACGCGGGCCGCAAAAAAACTATATATATATATATATATATATATATATATATATTATATTAGATATTATAATATATTAGATATATTAATATATCTTTGCAATGAGTCTGTTGATTCGGGCAGTAGCACTAAATAAAAAAAAAAAACTAAAGCAATTAGGAAATATGCTTCATTAATCCATACGTTTCGATCTGCATCAAGACCGTCATGGTTATTATAAAATTACTATCCTTTTAATATTAACTATGAAATAAGCTTGACAGAGTCTGAAATAATATCTATTATTATTGATTACGGCTTGCTTATGAATAAATAAAAATAAAAATAAAATCATTTGTCAACATATGCGGGCAGCCGGGCCGCAAAAATATCTGCTGCGGGCCGCATGCGGCCCGCGGGCCGCGAGTTTGACACCATGATCTAATGTATACAGTATCATAACCTTAAAAATTGAAATTGCATGCGTCTGGCACACGATCCTCCTCGTAGTGATATTGACAGGTACATGAATCCTTCAGGCAGTGTTGCCAACATAAAACATAAAACCAAAAGCGTAAATATAAAGGCAAGTGCACCAACAACGAAAAGTAAAAACCTAGTGGCATCAACTAGAACTAGAACACCATAAACATCTAATTCTGATCTAGGTGAGACACTAACTCTGATAAAAGTTTTAAAAGATAACCATAGATACATAGATAAAAGAAGAGCATAGATAAATAAGGTGGTTTTGGGCTGGGTGGTTTATAGTAATCAAAATCTTATTGTGTAACACTCGATTGTCTAGGAAGTTTCATTGTTTCGTTTTCATTATATAAAAAACTTTTTATTTGTTAACGAGAAAAAACGGTTGAGTAATAGGGAACGGGCAAGCTCATAAAATGTCAGTGAAAACGCCATGACTTCTCGGGGTGGCGAAAAAGTGCAAACAAGGATTCCAAACAAGATGGCGTTTGACAGGTTTTATTTCGTATTTTGACAGGTTTTATTCAAACTTATGTGCTTGTTAAAGATGGTTATTGCTTCTTATAATCGCAATTTTTATTTATTTCTAATAATAATGCGGCATATCTGAGTCACCAATCATGTGCGTATATTAAGTGAAGAAAGCGCATGAATAAGAAAGTGAATTTTGTTATAATTAACGTTAGAAGAAATAAATTGCTTCGTTGGATAGATTCATTGAGGTATGTACTCATAATTAAAATGTATTTGCTATTGACCACCATATTAAAACAAACATGTGTTGCTTAAAGGTATGATAAAATTTTCAGACAAGGCCATAAGATATTTTATGATTTGCATGTTGTGTTATCAGCTGAACAAAGTTTAGATCTTTCTATTAGTACTTTGTTGCAGAATGAATCTCATATTTGATAGGATGTCAGGACTTACAGGATTTCTACACTGCAATTTGATTTGATTTAATTGTTTTGTATTATTGCATTACTGCAGGTATGTTTTGTTTTATTGCATAAAAAGATATTACTTTTAAAAGTTTTAGGAAGCTATTGTATCAGTATATGCACGGTTGAAGAATTTCTCCAAAATTTTATACCGATGAGCAGTATTTGCTAATATTGATAGAAGAGGGTCTCCTCCATAGATTGGTAATTATTTGTGTGAATTTAATATTACATACCTGTTAAAATTTTATACTTTAAATTATATGCTCTCAATGTTTTTTCTTTCAGATTAATTTAGGTACATATAAGAAGTATTCATCTTTGATTTCCAAAAGCTTTCAATTTATGTATTACATATAACATTTATGTACAGTTAATATTATTATACAAGCTAACAGTCATGATACATATATATTTAATCTAATATAAATTAACATTTCTTTCATTTACCATCCCCATCTTATCCAATAATGAAAGTTTGAAGATTCACCAAAATAGGACATAAAAAAACAATATTTTCACCAGAAAATTGATAGTCCTTTGGTATATTACATAGAAGTTTTAAAATTTTCATTCTGTGTATGACTCATTCTACATGTATACGCACACTAGCTTCAAAGTGAGTTTAATTAATATCTCCTGGTGAAATAATCCGTTTTAAATTTAATTTTAAACAAATAGCATATGCACAAGTACTGCTATATTTATTAATTTGTCTAACTCAGTCCATATTGATGAAAATCCTGACTATAAAGTACAATTAAAAACTTTGTCTTTTTTACTCATGAATTTACCTTTGTCAGTTAATACAGCACATCCAGATTTTACTTTTTTTTATTACGCCCGAGAGTACATTAATTTGGGTTGGAGTGATTCTGCCTAAGCCCACATTATTAACAAATGAAATAAAGCCATCTGGAGTGCAAATAAATAAGAACCTACTTTCAAATACCCTGGAAACTACCAACGAATGAATCTGAAAAGTAAAACCTAAAGCAATATAACTAATTTCTAACTTTCATAATTAGTGTTTTCTAAGAATCAAACTCACAAATGGATTTTTAATAATGTTTTTATGCATGTAAATATGATCATTTAAGCAAATATTGATTTAATTTACTAAAGCCTCTTCAAACTTTGAACTTTCAATATTTTTCTGATTGAATATCCTTTCCTGAATGTAAATAGTATGCATATTGGTAGTAGCAAACAAAATTTATATTTTGAATTTCATTATTCTTACCTCTGTTATTGTAAAATCATAAAAAATAAATGATGAAAATATGTAAGAAATATGAATTATTAAATGTTTAACCTAAAAATGCACGTTTTACGTCAAAACAAATATTAGTTGACAGCAAATTCAACTCATAAATGTGTCATCCGCCATATTTGTTGGAATCCAAGTTGCACTTAAAATCCGCTAGAGGAGAGCTTGCCCGTTCCCTATACGGTTTACCGAATTATCGCTTATTATTTTTTAACCATCCATAGATAAAAATACATCTATATGTGACTAAGTAAATATACTGAGTGACGCTTTGTATACGTCAAATTTATAAGTTTGTGTTTTGTCGTGGTTTTGAGCAAATACTTTTGAAATGTAAATATACAAGTTGTTGGTATTACCTTTCGATATAGTTTGCTTTTAATTTTGTATGATTCACACAGGTATAATCGTGAGCGAAATGGACGAGGAGGTGGAAGTGGAGGCCATTTTCGTGGTGGTTCAGGAGGGCGTTCAACTTCTGTGAGATCCACTGCAACTCGTTTCAGCGGTGCCAGATCTTCTACCGATCGTGGCAGTAGTGGCCGTAGTAATAGAGGAAGCTCTAGAGGTAGTATGGTTCGCAATGGAGCTCAAAATAGAGAATCCTTCAAAGACAAGCAGCCTGGTGATAGATTGCGCAAAGTTAGATGGGACAGCTATGAACTACAACCGTTCCGGAAGGATTTCTATCAACCACATCCAAGTGTTGTTAGTAGACCTGCAGAAGTAACAGAAGTATTTCGTAATAAAATGGAAATAACTGTTAAAGGTAACAATGTTCCCAGCCCCAATATATATTTTGAAGAAGGTAACTTTCCTGATTATGCTATGTATGAAATAAAGAAGCAAGGATTTGAACAACCAACAGCTATTCAAGCTCAGGGTTGGCCAATTGCACTCAGTGGCAGAGATATGGTTGGTATAGCACAAACAGGTTCTGGTAAAACTTTGGCTTATATATTACCTGCCATAGTTCATATTAACCATCAGCCGCGACTTCAAAGAAATGATGGACCATTGTTCTAGTTTTGGCACCTACTAGAGAATTGGCACAAACAAATACAGCAGTAGCAAATGACTTTGGCCAATCTGTACATGTTAGGAACACATGTATATTTGGTGGAGCACCAAAAGGCCCACAAGCAAGGGATCTTGAGCGAGGTGTGGAGATTGTTATTGCAACTCCAGGTCGTTTAATTGATTTTCTTGAACGAAACACTACTAATTTACGACGTTGTACTTACTTAGTATTAGATGAAGCAGATAGGATGTTAGACATGGGTTTGAACCTCAAATAAGAAAGATAATTGAACAAATTCGTCCAGACAGACAAGTACTTATGTGGTCTGCTACTTGGCCAAAAGAAGTTCGCAATCTAGCTGAAGAGTTTTTACATAATTATATTCAGATTAATATAGGGTCTTTGAATTTAGCTGCAAATCATAACATATTGCAAATTGTTGATGTTTGTGATGAATATGAAAAACAGAACAAATTAACAAGATTGCTTACAGAAATTTCTTCCGAGTCAGAAACTAAAACAATCATTTTGTGGAAACAAAACGAAAAGTGGATGAAATAACTCATGCAGTTTGCAGAATGGGTTGGCGGGCAATGAGTATTCATGGTGATAAAAGTCAGCAAGAAAGAGATTATGTTCTAAACTCATTTCGAAATGGCAAAGACGGAATCTTAGTAGCCACAGATGTGGCTGCTCGTGGTTTAGGTAAGCAGAATGGTAATAGCAAGTCAGGCGGTGCTCAGGTGAAACAGTGTGTCGTGTGTAAAACCGAATGGCGTGGCAATGGCTGTTCTTCGCCAGACTGGTTCCTGATTAATCCCATCAATCAGTCATAATAGTCTTCAGCAATACATTTGGTTTCAATCTAGTTAAGCCTATCTTTATCTGATCATTTCAGATTCTCGATTAGGATTTATTGATATTGTAATGAGCATGAGGTTCAATATTCTGAATATGAGTATTGTAATTATGTACAGAATAAGCATTGTGAAATTTCACAAGGTCCAGTTATGTATATTATGTATTAACAGTCAAGTTATGTATTAACTTGTGTTCATGCTATATATGATGCAAATTATGTAATCAGTCTGGTCGCTTTCACAGAGTTATATGTTAGTGACATAGGCAAATTGAGGTCAACTGCCTGTATGTACCAGCAAAATGAAGATGGTATCTGTGTCCCAATGTGATAGTTATATAACACAGCAGCCACGTTTTTTCAAGCTATCGCCACACAATACTCACCTATATCGTCTGACTCTCAAAAATAAATGTTTGCATTAAATTGAAACATGTGTAATGAGTGAATTTTGGTTTATAAGAAGTAAAATGGGAACAGCAAACTATAGTTGAAATATGTAGCAAAATAAATTCAGGTAAATAGTTTAGAACACACAAAAGTGTTTTTCTGATTATATTTGGGTGATATTGTACAAATTTGTACAATTTTTAAATGTGTTATATATACACACTTTTACAATTCATATTATCAGTTTTTAAATATATTAAAGACAATCTTTTTATATTATAATATTAATAATTCTTTTTTATCATATTATCTTAATAATTTCGATGTCCATTACACATTATCAGTGTATGCAATCTTCTTATATCATTTATATTTTTATAAATTAACTTGATAACTATTATATAGATGTCGAAGATGTTAAATTTGTGATAAACTATGATTACCCATCTAATTCTGAGGATTATGTGCATCGGATTGGCAGAACAGGCCGTTCACAGAAAACCGGAACAGCCTACACACTATTCACAGTACAAAATGCAGCTAAAGCTAATGATTTAATTGCTGTGTTACAAGAAGCAAATCCCCCCATTATTGTCAACCCTATTTGCTAGCAAAGCTGGAAGTGGTTTTGGAAGAAGTAATTATAATTTTTGAATTATTTAATTCTTGAATGCATATATTTTTATAGAAAATTTAGTTTTTTTGTTTTAATAGGTAATTAAATATAGTTTCTTCAAATTATTGCAACGCAACAAAAATTTACCCTTCAAATTTAACTAAAAAAAAATTATTGCAGATAGAGGTCGTTTTTCAAAATCTGGTGGTATGCCTGCAAGAAGAGATTTTGGACGCTCACAAAATAATAATCGTAATTCCAATACAAATCACAGCCATTTACGCGTGGTGGGAATTCTCGATATTCAAATGGGGGAGGTTCTAAAGAAGAATGGAATAGTAGAGGAAATAAAAGCTATAATAATGATGTATCTACAAGATCCACCAGGAATTCATATGATCAAAATACTAATAATTTTCGAGTATCATACACAAACACAAGCGTACCTCCCCCTCCTTTAGGAAGTTTTCCAAACCGATCTACAAATGGCACTTATGGAAGTTCAACAAATGGAGTATACAACAGCATTGGAAATTCCGCATCAAAATATTAATTCTGCACCTAATATTTTATATTTTGCTATAT
>NW_020536258.1:0-47387 GCF_003426905.1 Ctenocephalides felis | reverse complement strand
GACATACACAGCGATACATCAAAATTCTTTAAGATTGCAAATGGCCTACACTATATCATAAGCATTATCGAAAAAGAAACATCTTTATTATCAGTTAATATCTGATAGTATCTGCATAGCAGAATCCAGTATTTAAACTGATTTTTGGAAATTGGCGGAATGTCAGGGGCTTGCTCCGCTTCCGCCGCGGGTTGGCCCGGTATTGCAGTACGCCGGGATCGGCCCATAAAAACCATCATATATAATAAATTTAAACAATGTGCATATATGCATATTAAATATATCTATATAATATATTTAAATATATATAAATATATTGATAGTAATATCGATAATTGATTTCAAATTAACTATATAAATTAAATTATATAAAAACTATAGATAATAAGAAAAATAAAAAAATATAGAAAAGCTATACAAATCTAACAAAAGATTATATTAAACGATAATAGGATTGAAAAAATTTTGCAAAACTTTTGCAAGTGTCAGAAAATACTTCATATAAATATGACAAAAAATGAGTTTAATATATATAAGTATGAACACACATCTATCGATAAAGAAATTAATATGAATATGAGCGTCTGTTCTCCCAATAACATATTTTTTTGAAAAATTTTGCAAGTGTCAGAAAATACTTTATATAAATATGACGATAAAATGAGTTTAATATATATAAGTATGAACACACATCTATCGATAAAGAAATTAATATGAATATGAGCGTCTGTTCTCCTAATAACATATTTTTTTGAAAAATTTTGCAAGTGTCAGAAAATACTTTATATAAATATGACAAAAAATGAGTTTAATATATATAAGTATGAACACACATCTATCGATAAAGAAATTAATATGAATATGAGCGTCTGTTCTCCTAATAACATATTTTTTTGAAAAATTTTGCAAGTGTCAGAAAATACTTCATATAAATATGACAAAAAATGAGTTTAATATATATAAGTATGAAACACACATCTATCGATAAAGAAATTAATATGAATATGAGCGTCTGTTCTCCCAATAACATATTTTTTTGAAAAATTTGCAAGTGTCAGAAAATACTTATATAAATATGACGATAAAATGAGTTTAATATATATAAGTATGAACACACATCTATCGATAAAGAAATTAATATGAATATGAGCGTCTGTTCTCCTAATAACATATTTTTTTGAAAAATTTGCAAGTGTCAGAAAATACTTATATAAATATGACGATAAAATGAGTTTAATATATATAAGTATGAACACACATCTATCGATAAGAAATTAATATGAATATGAGCGTCTGTTCTCCTAATAACATATTTTTTTGAAAAATTTTGCAAGTGTCAGAAAATACTTTATATAAATATGACAAAAAATGAGTTTAATATATATAAGTATGAACACACATCTATCGATAAAGAAATTAATATGAATATGAGCGTCTGTTCTCCTAATAAACATATTTTTTTGAAAAATTTTGCAAGTGTCAGAAAATACTTTATATAAATATGACGATAAAATGAGTTTAATATATATAAGTATGAACACACACATCTATCGATAAAGAAATTAATATGAATATGAGCGTCTGTTCTCCTAATAACATATTTTTTTGAAAAATTTTGCAAGTGTCAGAAAATACTTTATATAAATATGACGAAAAATGAGTTTAATATATATAAGTATGAACACACATCTATCGATAAAGAAATTAATATGAATATGAGCGTCTGTTCTCCTAATAACATATTTTTTTGAAAAATTTTGCAAGTGTCAGAAAATACTTTATATAAATATGACGATAAAATGAGTTTAATATATATAAGTATGAACACACATCTATCGATAAAGAAATTAATATGAATATGAGCGTCTGTTCTCCTAATAACATATTTTTTTGAAAAATTTTGCAAGTGTCAGAAAATACTTTATATAAATATGACGATAAAATGAGTTTAATATATATAAGTATGAACACACATCTATCGATAAAGAAATTAATATGAATATGAGCGTCTGTTCTCCTAATAATAACATATTTTTTTGAAAAATTTGCAAGTGTCAGAAAATACTTTATAAATATGACAAAAATGAGTTTAATATATATAAGTATGAACACACATCTATCGATAAAGAAATTAATATGAATATGAGCGTCTGTTCTCCTAATAACATATTTTTTTGAAAATTTTGCAAGTGTCAGAAAATACTTTATATAAATATGACGATAAAAATGAGTTTAATATATATAAGTATGAACACACATCTATCGATAAAGAAATTAATATGAATATGAGCGTCTGTTCTCCTAATAACATATTTTTTGAAAAATTTTGCAAGTGTCAGAAAATACTTCATATAAATATGACAAAAAATGAGTTTAATATATATAAGTATGAACACACATCTATCGATAAAGAAATTAATATGAATATGAGCGTCTGTTCTCCTAATAACATATTTTTTGAAAAATTTTGCAAGTGTCAGAAAATACTTTATATAAATATGACGAAAAATGAGTTTAATATATATAAGTATGAACACACATCTATCGATAAAGAAATTAATATGAATATGAGCGTCTGTTCTCCTAATAACATATTTTTTTGAAAAATTTTGCAAGTGTCAGAAAATACTTTATATAAATATGACGATAAAATGAGTTTAATATATATAAGTATGAACACACATCTATCGATAAAGAAATTAATATGAATATGAGCGTCTGTTCTCCTAATAACATATTTTTTTGAAAATTTTGCAAGTGTCAGAAAATACTTTATATAAATATGACGATAAAATGAGTTTAATATATATAAGTATGAACACACATCTATCGATAAAGAAATTAATATGAATATGAGCGTCTGTTCTCCTAATAACATATTTTTTGAAAAATTTTGCAAGTGTCAGAAAATACTTTATATAAATATGACGATAAAATGAGTTTATATATATAAGTATGAACACACATCTATCGATAAAGAAATTAATATGAATATGAGCGTCTGTTCTCCTAATAACATATTTTTTTGAAAAATTTTGCAAGTGTCAGAAAATACTTCATATAAATATGACAAAAAATGAGTTTAATATATATAAGTATGAACACACATCTATCGATAAAGAAATTAATATGAATATGAGCGTCTGTTCTCCTAATAACATATTTTTTTGAAAAATTTTGCAAGTGTCAGAAAATACTTTATATAAATATGACATAAAATGAGTTTAATATATATAAGTATGAACACACATCTATCGATAAAGAAATTAATATGAATATGAGCGTCTGTTCTCCTAATAACATATTTTTTTGAAAAATTTTGCAAGTGTCAGAAAATACTTCATATAAATATGACAAAATGAGTTTAATATATATAAGTATGAACACACATCTATCGATAAAGAAATTAATATGAATATGAGCGTCTGTTCTCCTAATAACATATTTTTTTGAAAAATTTTGCAAGTGTCAGAAAATACTTTATATAAATATGACGATAAAATGAGTTTAATATATATAAGTATGAACACACATCTATCGATAAAGAAATTAATATGAATATGAGCGTCTGTTCTCCTAATAACATATTTTTTTGAAAAATTTTGCAAGTGTCAGAAAATACTTATATAAATATGACGATAAAATGAGTTTAATATATATAAGTATGAACACACATCTATCGATAAAGAAATTAATATGAATATGAGCGTCTGTTCTCCTAATAACATATTTTTTTGAAAAATTTTGCAAGTGTCAGAAAATACTTTATATAAATATGACGATAAAAATGAGTTTAATATATATAAGTATGAACACACATCTATCGATAAAGAAATTAATATGAATATGAGCGTCTGTTCTCCTAATAACATATTTTTTGAAAAATTTTGCAAGTGTCAGAAAATACTTTATATAAATATGACAAAAAATGAGTTTAATATATATAAGTATGAACACACATCTATCGATAAAGAAATTAATATGAATATGAGCGTCTGTTCTCCTAATAACATTTTTTTTGAAAAATTTTGCAAGTGTCAGAAAATACTTTATATAAATATGACGATAAAATGAGTTTAATATATATAAGTATGAACACACATCTATCGATAAAGAAATTAATATGAATATGAGCGTCTGTTCTCCTAATAACATATTTTTTGAAAAATTTTGCAAGTGTCAGAAAATACTTTATATAAATATGACACAAAAAATGAGTTTAATATATATAAGTATGAACACACATCTATCGATAAAGAAATTAATATGAATATGAGCGTCTGTTCTCCTAATAATAACATTTTTTTTGAAAAATTTTGCAAGTGTCAGAAAATACTTTATATAAATATGACGATAAAATGAGTTTAATATATATAAGTATGAACACACATCTATCGATAAAGAAATTAATATGAATATGAGCGTCTGTTCTCCTAATAACATATTTTTTGAAAAATTTTGCAAGTGTCAGAAAATACTTTATATAAATATGACGATAAAATGAGTTTAATATATATAAGTATGAACACACATCTATCGATAAAGAAATTAATATGAATATGAGCGTCTGTTCTCCTAATAACATATTTTTTTGAAAAATTTTGCAAGTGTCAGAAAATACTTTATATAAATATGACGATAAAATGAGTTTAATATATATAAGTATGAACACACATCTATCGATAAAGAAATTAATATGAATATGAGCGTCTGTTCTCCTAATAACATATTTTTTTGAAAAATTTTGCAAGTGTCAGAAAATACTTTATATAAATATGACGATAAAATGAGTTTAATATATATAAGTATGAACACACATCTATCGATAAAGAAATTAATATGAATATGAGCGTCTGTTCTCCTAATAACATATTTTTTTGAAAAATTTTGCAAGTGTCAGAAATACTTATATAAATATGACAAAAATGAGTTTAATATATATAAGTATGAACACACATCTATCGATAAAGAAATTAATATGAATATGAGCGTCTGTTCTCCTAATAACATATTTTTTTGAAAAATTTTGCAAGTGTCAGAAAATACTTTATATAAATATGACGATAAAATGAGTTTAATATATATAAGTATGAACACACATCTATCGATAAAGAAATTAATATGAATATGAGCGTCTGTTCTCCTAATAACATATTTTTTGAAAAATTTTGCAAGTGTCAGAAAATACTTTATATAAATATGACATAAAATGAGTTTAATATATATAAGTATGAACACACATCTATCGATAAAGAAATTAATATGAATATGAGCGTCTGTTCTCCTAATAACATATTTTTTTGAAAAATTTTGCAAGTGTCAGAAAAACTTTATATAAATATGACAAAAAATGAGTTTAATATATATAAGTATGAACACACATCTATCGATAAAGAAATTAATATGAATATGAGCGTCTGTTCTCCTAATAACATATTTTTTTGAAAAATTTTGCAAGTGTCAGAAAATACTTTATATAAATATGACGATAAAAATGAGTTTAATATATATAAGTATGAACACACATCTATCGATAAAGAAATTAATATGAATATGAGCGTCTGTTCTCCTAATAAATATTTTTTTGAAAAATTTTGCAAGTGTCAGAAAATACTTTATATAAATATGACAAAAAATGAGTTTAATATATATAAGTATGAACACACATCTATCGATAAAGAAATTAATATGAATATGAGCGTCTGTTCTCCCATAATAATATTTTTTGAAAAATTTTGCAAGTGTCAGAAAATACTTTATATAAATATGACGATAAAATGAGTTTAATATATATAAGTATGAACACACATCTATCGATAAAGAAATTAATATGAATATGAGCGTCTGTTCTCCTAATAACATATTTTTTTGAAAAATTTTGCAAGTGTCAGAAAATACTTTATATAAATATGACGATAAAATGAGTTTAATATATATAAGTATGAACACACATCTATCGATAAAGAAATTAATATGAATATGAGCGTCTGTTCTCCTAATAACATATTTTTTTGAAAAATTTTGCAAGTGTCAGAAAATACTTTATATAAATATGACGATAAAATGAGTTTAATATATATAAGTATGAACACACATCTATCGATAAAGAAATTAATATGAATATGAGCGTCTGTTCTCCTAATAACATATTTTTTTGAAAAATTTTGCAAGTGTCAGAAAATACTTTATATAAATATGACAATAAAATGAGTTTAATATATATAAGTATGAACACACATCTATCGATAAAGAAATTAATATGAATATGAGCGTCTGTTCTCCTAATAACATATTTTTTTGAAAAATTTTGCAAGTGTCAGAAAATACTTTATATAAATATGACGATAAAATGAGTTTAATATATATAAGTATGAACACACATCTATCGATAAAGAAATTAATATGAATATGACCGTCTGTTCTCCTAATAACATATTTTTTTGAAAAATTTTGCAAGTGTCAGAAAATACTTTATATAAATATTTTGTAAAATTTTACAAATGTGAGAAAAGGCTTATAACGACAGTAGAGTTAACAGCCATATTAGAACATTCGCTCATAGAACTTTGGGGGGTGAAGAATAGTTAGGGAATGGACGCGAGAGTTGATAAAAATAGATGAAAAATGAATCGTTGAAATAGTTGGGAATATTTTGTTTATATTGTAGAATTTAAAAAATAGTATTTGTCCGCAAATTTATCGCTTCTCGGCCGAATGGCTAAGATCAAAGTGTAGTATCTGTTCTTATCAGCTTAATAAATTTCGCGATATAAAGTGTTTTAAGTGATTTTTGGAAAAATTTTATTTGTCAGGGGCCTGCTCCGCTTCCGACGATTTGCCAGCGCTTCCAAAAGGCTTTCGCTAAACTAAAATAAATATTTGACTTATTCTAAAACTGTGATGTGTTCCATTCGCGAGTAAATCATACGGGTAAGTTTTCTCATTATGACATAGTATAAGTACGTAATATGTGTGTGTGTGCATGTGTGTGTGTGTGTGTGTACGCACGTATGTTGGTTTGTAGGTCGCGCGTGTATGCGGGTGGACGTGTGTGCTGACGGTTTGATTGTATGTGTGATTGCAGCTCGCGCGTCTCGTATACGTATAGCGGTGGATGCATGGATGCATTTCGCTGATCGGTAAAATACGCGATACAAAAATTAACAACGTTGCGCGTCTCGCGCATAATTACTGTTCGAGAATTCTCAAACCTTTATTTTCTCTTATTATAATTATGTGTATTTAGTCGCGCGACTATAATTATAATTTCGCGCTATATATAAAATAATAAATACTCATTACATACTCAAATTACTATTACGATATACATTTTGCATTGACAACCATATCGTTGTAAATGCAATTATATTGTTACTGTAAATTCAATACATTTTTCTTTATTTAAATTTGAAACTAAAAACTAACTAACTACTCTTACTCGCATTATATCCAGAATTATAATTATACTTATAGTCGTGTTTTTTACTTTTGCCATACACTTTCTCTTTTTACTTGAATATAATCGCTTAAAATAATAATAATTAAGCCTACATTATATTATTAAATTACTTCTCTACCGATCGGTGAATGCATACTTGTAGACATAAATAATATACCTACATATAGCTGCATTACACAAAGTTTGTTATTACCACCAACTACTTCCATCATATCAAATTATAATATATTTCTACCAAAATCCATTCACAATTCAGTTATATTTTCGTATTCTGTTATATCAATCGTTCAAAATTTTCGATGCATTCTGTCGCGGAGTGTACCGATCACGCCATTGACGCGTCATAGCGCAAACCCGTCTCCGCGGAACATTAAACGGTGAGACACGAACTCAAATCGATTACTGTTTCACATATATATATACATATATCTAAATTTTTTGCTCAACTAAATTCAAACGCACTATATCACAATATAATTATGATTCCAACCTTTAATTACATCGTCAGTAACTCTAAACTCATTTCGCTTTACACAACTTTCACAATTGCCATAAATTGATTCTCACACTTTGACATGCGCTCCACTGGGCGTGTAATAGCAAGCGAGGCACGTTCTCGACACAGCGACATGCGCGTTCGCTGTCTACAAGAGAGTTCGACGAATCCCAAACAGGGGGTATAATAGACACTCAAACTAAATACATGACATGTTTTAAATTATTACTATGTTACACGTTATTGATTTTTTTTCCTCTCTTATAATTATTTATTTACTTTTTGCATTTTATTTTTATATCTATTTTTGCTTTTTATACTTATATTTATGTCCTGTATATAAATTTATTTTGGCCCATTTTACTTTATTTTATTTATTTATTATTGATTTTTTATTTATTATTTATTATTATTATTATTAATTATTATTATTATTATTATTATTATTATTATTATTATTATTATTATTATTATTTATATTATATTATTATATATATTTATATTATGTATTTTTTTTTTTTTTTTTTTTTTTTTTTTTTTTTTTTTTTTTTCTCTTCTTTCCTTGCCCAAAACCAATATAAACCAACATATGAATGAATGAATGAATAAATGGTGATATGCATGAAATGTCATGAGAAAACTTGCCCCAAATAAGAAAGCAGATACTACATGAGCTCCCAAAGAAGCTTACCCGGACGCAGGCCTGCAAAGCCTTGGGACTACGACCTCAGACTTTCGCTCAGCACAGAAAAACTACTTCTGCAGAGTCTGAGGTCGTCTACCTGGACCTACCATTGAAAGATGACAAAGCACATTGCCCCAAATGCAGGAAAGCATACACCCAGAAGAGTAAACTTATGATGCATTTGAGGATAGAGCACCATGCTGTGCTCAAATACAAATGCTCGCTATGCAACTTACCAACATCGTTAAACGCATTTAGGGGCCACCTCATGAAATGTGAAGGCCGCGGGAAAAAGGCCAATATGACAAAACATAATAAACCGACCAAGCCAACACCCAGCACTCCACCAAAGTCCGCTTCTGCAGTTGACCCAAATATTCAGGCTGGGACCAGCAGACCTGCTTCGATCACCAAAACGAGACCTAAAACTGCAGTAACCACAATAGGACCAGGAATATAACCCCCCCTCCAGCCTCTAGCTCTCAAAATTATGACAAGATCAAGAACTAGAGCGCGCGAGTGTGCCTCCATCAGACCGAAGTCAGAAGGGTGGTAGGGTTATTTGGAGAACGAAAAGCGCGACTTTAGACACAACAGGCGGAAGCCCGGAATTCACCGCAGCTGAAATATCATCACCAAAACCTAATCCGCCAGCACTACTTCGCGAAGAAACCGGCGACAATATTCCGTTGTGGCCCAGTCCAATAGAAATAATCACAAATAGAACGAGCGGGAAAAAGCTGCCCACCATTTCAGAGACGCCACCGGAGCCGGAAACACCAGTTTTGCTACCCGGAACATCAAACAATGAAATCCCGACGCGGCCTAATTTAACAGCGAGAAGAGGCAAATCAAGCGGAGGACGAGAATCCACCACGGTTGAGATTTCATCAGAACTCAATCCACCAGGACAACTGCACGAGGAAACCGGCGAAAATATTCCGCTGTGGCCCAGCCCAATAGAAATCACCACAAACTAGGACAAGCGGAAGCCAATTGCCTACCACAGCAGAGATGCCACCGGAGCTGGAACCGCCAGCATTACTACCCGGAATAGTAGACGATGAAATTCCAATGTGGCCTAGCTTAATAGCGAGAAGAGTAGCAACTGAAGAAAATACATCCGAAACAAATGAGAGACAGCGCCCCCGATCGAGGTGATTTCCAACGAGAATGAAACGGTAACAGCAAACGAAATGGAGAGGGAAATTGCGGAACGCCTGCGTGATATAAGAGCAATAGTAGAAGAAATCAACACTCGGCCAAGCGAGACTCCATCGCGAGAAGAGGGCGTCCGCCAACAAACAAGAAACGAAGGAACCATCCCGACGCATACACTGGTCACTCCAAAAATGACGGAATTCCAGGTCGAGGCCTGCCGGAGGATTCAGGCTATTGCAACACCGGCCGACCTGGATAAAGAAATCGAAGACATATCGAATTCAATCAAGCCGAATGAAAGCGCTGAACCCCGAAACGAGACTGGTCGCAGATACCGACCCAATACCGACCAGAGACGACGTCGTAGGAGGAATACGGATATGACCTTTGACCCCGCCGCTGCTGCCCGCATACAAAAACTATACAGACGAGATAGAAAAAGGGCGTTTAGGGAAATAACGGGAAATAACGAAAGAGCTTATTGTCACTTTGAACCCGAATTCCTCCACGCATACTTCAAGGCCGTCTACCGAAGACAACCAGATCCGGAACCATCAGAAGCCATGCCAGAAATTATACCTCCAATAACACCGGTGGGAGATGGGAACAATAATCCTCTTACTAAAGATTTCACAGCAGAAGAGATCTGGGCCCGTGCGCTTAAATGCAAAAATACGGCACCGGGTCCCGATGGCATCAGATACTGGCTATGGAAAAAAATGCGACCCGGCTCGCATATATTAGCGGCAATATTTAACCAAACACACAAACTGAAGTATGTACCACGCTCGTGGCAAGTGTCGGAGACCATCTTAATTCCGAAGAAAGGCGACTTGGATGAGGTCACGAGCTGGAGGCCTATCGCCCTGTCGAATACAATTGGAAAGCTATACGCCTCGGTTCTGGCAGATCGCTGGGCAAATGGTGCAAAGAAAATAACCGCATCTCAAACGCACAAAAAGGTTTCATGCCATTTGAAGGTTGCAGCGAACATAACTACACGCTGCAATCTTCAATTCAGGATGCCAGAAGAAGACGAAAAGAAATCGCGGTCGCATGGCTGGACCTAAAAATGCTTTCGGTTCGATCCCACATAAAACAATCTTTAACGCAATGCGCTGGGCGGGACTGGGCAGCGAGAGAGCATTGCCCTGATAGAAAGATTTTATAGCGGATGCACGACGAAGATCAGAAGCGTCCAGGGATCAACGGAGGACGTTCCAGTAGAAGCGGGAGTGAGTGAAACAGGGATGTCCGCTGTCTCCTATAACATTCAACATGGCCATTGAACCGCTGCTACGAGCCATCCGAAACACGCCAGAAAACTATAATGCAAACGGCACCATCAATAACGTGCTGGCGTATGCCGATGATCTTGTGCTGATGGCTGATAGCGCAGAAGGACAGCAGAAACTGATGGACACTACAGCTACGGTTTCAAAATGGAGCGGACTGCAGTTCAACACCAAGAAAATGCGCCACGTTGCATGTGGACGGCAAACAACACCGAGCTATTACTACAACCTTCAGCCTGAATGGAGAAACTATGAAAACCTTGGACATGGACCAATCTTATGAATATCTAGGCATCCCAACGGGTTTTCAGAGTTTCAGTTCGGCCGACGAAGTCATCAGGGCGATGAGGAGGCATGCGGAGCAACTGAACAATTCGTTACTAGCCCCTGGCAAAAGGTGGACGCCTTAAACACGTTCATCATGCCGCAATTACAATTTCACCTCCGGAACGGTAAAACCACGAAAAAACTACTATGGATATACGACCGGGAGGTGAAGAAGACTTACGCCAAGAAGTGGGCCAATCTGCCAAAGCGAGCCAGCGCTGAGATCCTATATCTCGCCTACAAAGAGGGAGGCTTCAACCTGCTACCAACCTCTTTCTTGGCAGACATCGGACAGGTCGTCCATGCGCACAGACTGCTCACGTCCAACGATGACAGCGTCGCAGAAGCAAGTCTGGCAGCGCTGAAGAGGTTGTTCGGAAGAAAACGATCAGAGAGGCCACGCCGAATGAACTCGTTGACTACATCAACGGATCTGACGAAGGATTGGTGGCAAAACCGAGCAACGACATTAGTTCGACATGGACGAGACTCAGAGCAGCCGCCAGACGCCTAAAGGGCAAAATCAACTTCCTCCTCGAATTGGACTCACTGCAAGTGGACGACAAGCGCGTTGAGAGACAGAATTCAGAAAGCGCACTAAGAACAGCGGCGCGGAATCACTTCCGCAACAAACTTATACTTAAACCCGACCAGGGAAAGGCAATGGAAGTGACATCGGCCAATTCTGTCTCCAACCACTTTATAAGAGATGGCAGTTTTACAAGATTTGCCGACTGGCGTTTCATACATAGAGCCCGTCTGAACGTACTGCCGTTGAACGGGTGCCGAAGATTCGGTCAGAACGACAAACGGTGCAGACGATGCGGCCACCAGAACGAGACGCTGCCGCACGTGCTGAACCACTGCCGTCCACAGTTTGTCACCATGACGAAAAGACATAACGCGATTCTAAACCGATTGACAAAAGCAATGAAGGTGCCACCTGGATCCAGAACGTTTATCAATCAGCAGATCCCGGGATATCTGGAGCAGAGAGACCCGACGTAGTCATTATAGACGAAACACAGAAAATCGCCTTAATTATGGATGTGACGGTGGCGTTCGAGAACCGGCCTCAAGCATTCGTTACTGCGAGAGCTGAAAAAATCAAGGAATATAGTGCCCTGTCCAATCATTTACATACTCAAGGCCTAACCACCAAAATCCTGGTATTCGTCATGGGATCACTCGGTGGATACGACAAAAGTAACGTCGAAACCCTAATAGCCTTAGGAATAGGCCGCCGTACTCTGTGCTAATGAAGCGCCTGATGGTGTCCGACACTATCAAATGGTCCCGTGACATGTATGTCGAACACATCACAGGAAGCAGACAATACCACGGCTGAGGAGGGACGAGAAAACTGTTGAATGACAATATTATAACCTCAACGAAAACATTCTACCCAGCACCATGGCTGAATAAGGACCAAGACTGAAGAATATCGAAGCTATTGCTCAAATAATTTATATACTTTTGATGTTATGAATACTATATATGTACATGCCGTTAACATGTTAACGGCATAATTTTCTATGATTTAAAAATGCTGAATAAATGTATACACACTACCAGCTAATAGCTGGCCCGTAGTGTTTTATTATATATCAATAAAATTGTAATTTCCTCTTCCAGATATATGCTCGCTATATGTCAGTCCGCGTATTGTACTAGTTATATACTTGGTCTGACATACACAGCGATACATCAAAATTCTTTAAGATTTGCAAATGGCCTACACTATATCATCAGCATTATCTAAAAAGAAACATCTGTTCTTATCAGCTTAATAAATTTCGCGATATAAAGTGTTTTAAGTGATTTTTGGATAAATTTTATTTGTCAGGGGCCTGCTCCGCTTCCGACGATTTGCCAGCGCTTCCAAAAGGCTTTCGCTAACTTAAAATAAATATTTGACTTATTCTAAAACTGTGATGTGTTCCATTCGCGAGTAAATCATACGGGTAAGTTTTCTCATTATGACATAGTATAAGTACGTAATATGTGTGTGTGTGCATGTGTGTTTGTGTGTGTGTACGCACGTATGTTGGTTTGTAGATCGCGCGTGTATGCGGGTGGACGTGTGTGCTGACGGTTTGATTGTATGTGTGATTGCAGCTCGCGCGTCGCATATACGTATACGGTGGATGCATAGATGCGTTTCGCTGATCGGTAAAATACGCGATACAAAAATTAACAACGTTGCGCGTCTCGCGCATAATTACTGTTCGAGAATTCTCAAACCTTTATTCTTCTCTTATTATAATTATGTGTATTTAGTCGCGCGACTATAATTATAATTTCGCGCTATATATAAAACAATAAATATTCATTACATACTCAAATTACTATTACGATATACATTTTGCATTGACAACCATATCGTTGTAAATGCAATTATATTGTTACTGTAAATTCAATACATTTTTCTTTATTTAAATTTGAAACTAAAAACTAACTAACTATTCTTACTCGCATTATATCCAGAATTATAATTATACTTATAGTCGTGTTTTTTACTTTTGCCATACACTTTCTCTTTTTTACTTAATATAATCGCTTAAAATAATAATAATTAAGCCTACATTTATATTATTAAATTACTTTCTGCCGATCGTGAATGAATGCATACTTGTAGACATAAATAATATACCTACATATAGCTGCATTACACAAAGTTTGCCATTACCACCAACTACTCCATCATATCAAATTATAATATATTTCTACCAAAATCCATTCGCAATTCAGTTATATTTTCGTATTCTATTATATCAATCGTTCAAAATTTCGATACATTCTGTCGCGGAGTGTACCGATCACGCGACTGACGCGCCTTAGCTGAAGCCCGTCTCCGCGGAACATTAAACGGTGAGACACGAACCCAAATCGATTATTGTTTCATAGATATATATACATATATCTAAATTTGTCGCCCAACTAAATTCAAACGTAATATATCACAGTTATAATTATGATTCCAACCTTTAATTACATCATCATTAACCCTAAACTTTATTTCGCGTTACACAACTTTTCACAATTGCCATAAATTGATTCTCACACTTTGACATGCGCTCCACTGGGCGTGTGTATCAACAGGCGAGGCACGCTGTCGACACAGCGACATACGCGTTCGCTGTCTACAATAAATACATGACATGTTTTAAATTATTACTATGTTATACGTTATTGCATTTTTTTTCCTCTCTTATAATTATTGATTTACTTTTCGCATTTTTATTTTTATATCTATTTTTGCTTTTTATACTTATATTTATGTCCTATATATAAATTTATTTTGGCCCATTTTACTTTTTATTTATTTATTTATTTATTGATTTTTTATTATTATTATTATTTTTACTATTATTATTATTATTATTATTAATATTATTATTATCATTATTATTATTATTATTATTATTATTATTATTATTATTATTATTATTATTATTATTATTATTATTATTATTATTATTATTATTATTTTATTTTTTTTTTTTTTTTTTTTTTTTTTTTTTTTTTTTTTTTTTTCTTTCCTTTTTGCCCAAAACCAATATAAACCAACATATGAATGAACAAATGAATAAATGGTGATATGCATGAAATGTCATGAGAAAACTTGCCCCAAATAAGAAAGCAGATACTACATGAGCTCCCAAAGAAGCTTACCCGGACGCAGGCCTGCAAAGCCTTGGGACTACGACCTCAGACTTTCGCTCAGCACAGAAAATAATACTTCTGCAGAGTCTGAGGTCGTCTACCTGGACCTACCATTGAAAGATGACAAAGCACATTGCCCAAATGCAGGAAAGCATACACCCAGAAGAGTAAACTTATGATGCATTTGAGGATAGAGCACCATGCTGTGCTCAAATACAAATGCTCGCTATGCAACTTACCAACATCGTTAAACGCATTTAGGGGCCACCTCATGAAATGTGAAGGCCGCGGGAAAAAGGCCAATATGACAAAACATAATAAACCAACCAAGCCAACACCCAGCACTCCACCAAAGTCCGTTTCTGCAGTTGACCCAAATATTCAGGCTGGGACCAGCAGACCTGCTTCGATCACCAAAACGAGACCTAAAACTGCAGTAACCACATTAACGACCAGGAATATAACCCCCCCTCCAGCCTCTAGCTCTCAAATTATGACAAGATCAAGAACTAGAGCCGCGAGTGTGCCTCCATCAGACCAAAGTCAGAAGGGTGGTAGGGTTATTTGGAGAACGAAAAGCGCGACTTTAGACACAACAGGCGGAAGCCCGGAATTCACCGCAGCTGAAATATCATCACCAAAACCTAATCCGCCAGGACTATTACGCGAAGAAACGGGCGACAATATTACGCTGTGGCCCAGTCCAATGGAAATAATCACAAATAGAACGAGCGGGAAAAAGCTGCCCACCATTTCAGAGACGCCACCGGAGCCGGAAACACCAGTTTTGCTACCCGGAACATTAAACAATGAAATCCCGACGCGGCCTAATTTAACAGCGAGAAGAGGCAAATCAAGCGGAGGACGAGAATCCACCACGGTTGAGATTTCATCAGAACTCAATCCACCAGGACAACTGCACGAGGAAACCGGCGAAAATATTCCGCTGTGGCCCAGCCCAATAGAAGTCACCACAACTAGGACAAGCGGAAGCCAATTGCCTACCACAGCAGAGATGCCACCGGAGCTGGAACCGCCAGCATTACTACCCGGAATAGTAGACGATGAAATTCCAATGTGGCCTAGCTTAATAGCGAGAAGAGTAGCAACTGAAGAAAATACATCCGAAACAAATGACGAGACAGCACCCCCGATCGAGGTGATTTCCAACGAGAATGAAACGGTAACAGCAAACGAAATGGAGAGGGAAATTGCGGAACGCCTGCGTGATATAAGAGCAATAGTAGAAGAAATCAACACTCGGCCAAGCGAGACTCCATCGCGAGAAGAGGGCGTCCGCCAACAAACAAGAAACGAAGGAACCATCCCGACGCCTACACTGGTCACTCCAAAAATGACGGAATTCCAAGTCGAGGCCTGCCGGAGGATTCAGGCTACTGCAACACCGGCCGACCTGGATAAAGAAATCGAAGACATATCGAATTCAATCAAGCCGAATGAAAGCGCTGAACCCCGAAACGAGTCTGGTCGCAGATACCGACCCAATACCGACCAAAGACGACGTCGTAGGAGGAATACGGATATGACCTTCGACCCCGCCGCTGCTGCCCGCATACAAAAACTATACAGACGAGATAGAAAAAGGGCGTTTAGGGAAATAACGGGAAATAACGAAAGAGCTTATTGTCACTTTGAACCCGAATTCCTCCACGCATACTTCAAGGCCGTCTACCGAAGACAACCAGATCCGGAACCATCAGAAGCCATGCCAGAAATTATACCTCCAATAACACCGGTAGGAGATGGGAACAATAATCCTCTTACTAAAGATTTCACAGCAGAAGAGATCTGGGCCCGTGCGCTTAAATGCAAAAATACGGCACCGGGTCCCGATGGCATCAGATACTGGCTATGGAAAAAATGCGACCCTGGCTCGCATATATTAGCGGCAATATTTAACCAAACACACAAACTGAAGTATGTACCACGCTCGTGGCAAGTGTCGGAGACCATCTTAATTCCGAAGAAAGGCGACTTGGATGAGGTCACGAGCTGGAGGCCTATCGCCCTGTCGAATACAATTGGAAAGCTATACGCCTCGGTTCTGGCAGATCGCCTGGGCAAATGGTGCAAAGAAAATAACCGCATCTCAAACGCACAAAAAGGTTTCATGCCATTTGAAGGTTGCAGCGAACATAACTACACGCTGCAATCTTCAATTCAGGATGCCAGAAGAAGACGAAAAGAAATCGCGGTCGCATGGCTGGACCTAAAAAATGCTTTCGGTTCGATCCCACATAAAACAATCTTTAACGCAATGCGCTGGGCGGGACTGGGCAGCGAGAGCATTTCCCTGATAGAAAGATTTTATAGCGGATGCACGACGAAGATCAGAAGCGTCCAGGGATCAACGGAGGACGTTCCAGTAGAAGCGGGAGTGAAACAGGGATGTCCGCTGTCTCCTATAACATTCAACATGGCCATTGAACCGCTGCTACGAGCCATCCGAAACACGCCAGAAAACTATAATGCAAACGGCACCATCAATAACGTGCTGGCGTATGCCGATGATCTTGTGCTGATGGCTGATAGCGCAGAAGGACTGCAGAAACTTATGGACACTACAGCTACGGTTTCAAAATGGAGCGGACTGCAGTTCAACACCAGAAAATGCGCCACGTTGCATGTGGACGGCAAACAACACCGAGCTATTACTACAACCTTCAGCCTGAATGGAGAAACTATGAAAACCTTGGACATGGACCAATCTTATGAATATCTAGGCATCCCAACGGGTTTTCAGAGTTTCAGTTCGGCCGACGAAGTCATCAGGGCGATGAGGAGGCATGCGGAGCAACTGAACAATTCGTTACTAGCCCCCTGGCAAAAGGTGGACGCCTTAAACACGTTCATCATGCCGCAATTACAATTTCACCTCCGGAACGGTAAAACCACGAAAAAACTACTATGGATATACGACCGGGAGGTGAAGACTTACGCCAAGAAGTGGGCCAATCTGCCAAAGCGAGCCAGCGCTGAGATCCTATATCTCGCCTACAAAGAGGGAGGCTTCAACCTGCTACCAACCTCTTTCTTGGCAGACATCGGACAGGTCGTCCATGCGCACAGACTGCTCACGTCCAACGATGACAGCGTCGCAGAAGCAAGTCTGGCAGCGCTGAAGGAGGTTGTTCGGAAGAAAACGATCAGAGAGGCCACGCCGAAGAACTCGTTGACTACATCAACGGATCTGACGAAGGATTGGTGGCAAAACCGAGCAACGACATTAGTTCGACATGGACGAGACTCAGAGCAGCCGCCAGACGCCTAAAGGGCAAAATCAACTTCCTCCTCGAATTGGACTCACTGCAAGTGGACAACAAGCGCGTTGAGAGACAGAATTCAGAAAGCGCACTAAGAACAGCGGCGCGGAATCACTTCCGCAACAAACTTATACTTAAACCCGACCAGGGAAAGGCAATGGAAGTGACATCGGCCAATTCTGTCTCCAACCACTTTATTAGAGATGGCAGTTTTACAAGATTCGCCGACTGGCGTTTCATACATAGAGCCCGTCTGAACGTACTGCCGTTGAACGGGTGCCGAAGATTCGGTCAGAACGACAAACGGTGCAGACGATGCGGCCACCAGAACGAGACGCTGCCGCACGTGCTGAACCACTGTCGTCCACAGTTTGTCACCATGACGAAAAGACATAACGCGATTCTAAACCGACTGACAAAAGCAATGAAGGTGCCACCTGGATCCAGAACATTTATCAATCAGCAGATCCCGGGATATTCTGGAGCAGAGAGACCCGACGTAGTCATTATAGACGAAACGCAGAAAATCGCCTTAATTATGGATGTGACGGTGGCGTTCGAGAACCGGCCTCAAGCATTCGTTACTGCAAGAGCTGAAAAAATCAAGAAATATAGTGCCCTGTCCAATCATTTACATACTCAAGGCCTAACCACCAAAATCCTGGTATTCGTCATGGGATCACTCGGGGGATACGACAAAAGTAACGTCGAAACCCTAATAGCCTTAGGAATAGGCCGCCGCTACTCTGTGCTAATGAAGCGCCTGATGGTGTCCGACACTATCAAATGGTCCCGTGACATGTATGTCGAACACATCACAGGAAGCAGACAATACCACGGCTGAGGAGGGACGAGAAAACTGTTGAATGACAATATTATAACCTCAGCGAAAACATTCTACCCAGCACCATGGCTGAATAAGGACCAAGACTGAAGAATATCTAAGCTATTGCTCAAATAATTTATATACTTTTTGATGTTATGAATACTATATGTACATGCCGTTAACATGTTAACGGCATAATTTTCTATGATTTAAAAATGCTGAATAAATGTATACACACTACCAGCTAATAGCTGGCCCGTAGTGTTTTATTATATATCAATAAAATTGTAATTTCCTCTTCCAGATATATGCTCGCTATATGTCAGTCCGCGTATTGTACTAGTTATATACTTGGTCTGACATACACAGCGATACATCAAAATTCTTTAAGATTTGCAAATGGCCTACACTATATCATCAGCATTATCTAAAAAGAAACATCTGTTCTTATCAGCTTAATATCTGATAGTATCTGCATAGCAGATCCAGTATATTAAACTGATTTTTGGAAATTGGCGGAATGTCAGGGGCTTGCTCCGCTTCCGCCGCGGGTTGGCCCGGTATTGCAGTACCGCCGGGATCGGCCCATAAAAAACCATCATATAATAATAAATTTAAAAATGTGCATATATTGCATATTAAATATATATATATATATAAATATATATAAATATATTGATATGTAATATCGATAATTGATTTCAAATTAACTATATAAATTAATTATATAAAAACTATAGAATTAATAATAAAATAAAAAAATATATAAAGCTATACAAATCTAACAAAAGATTATATATAACGATAATAGGATTGAAAAATTTTGCAAGTGTCAGAAAATACTTCATATAAATATGACAAAAAATGAGTTTAATATATATAAGTATGAACACACATCTATCGATAAAGAAATTAATATGAATATGAGCGTCTGTTCTCCCAATAACATATTTTTTTGAAAAATTTTGCAAGTGTCAGAAAATACTTTATATAAATATGACGATAAAATGAGTTTAATATATATAAGTATGAACACACATCTATCGATAAAGAAATTAATATGAATATGAGCGTCTGTTCTCCTAATAACATATTTTTTTGAAAAATTTTGCAAGTGTCAGAAAATACTTCATATAAATATGACAAAAAATGAGTTTAATATATATAAGTATGAACACACATCTATCGATAAAGAAATTAATATGAATATGAGCGTCTGTTCTCCTAATAACATATTTTTTTGAAAAATTTTGCAAGTGTCAGAAAATACTTTATATAAATATGACGATAAAATGAGTTTAATATATATAAGTATGAACACACATCTATCGATAAAGAAATTAATATGAATATGAGCGTCTGTTCTCCTAATAACATATTTTTTTGAAAAATTTTGCAAGTGTCAGAAAATACTTCATATAAATATGACAAAAAATGAGTTTAATATATATAAGTATGAACACACATCTATCGATAAAGAAATTAATATGAATATGAGCGTCTGTTCTCCTAATAACATATTTTTTTGAAAAATTTTGCAAGTGTCAGAAAATACTTTATATAAATATGACGATAAAATGAGTTTAATATATATAAGTATGAACACACATCTATCGATAAAGAAATTAATATGAATATGAGCGTCTGTTCTCCTAATAACATATTTTTTTGAAAAATTTTGCAAGTGTCAGAAAATACTTCATATAAATATGACAAAAAATGAGTTTAATATATATAAGTATGAACACACATCTATCGATAAAGAAATTAATATGAATATGAGCGTCTGTTCTCCTAATAACATATTTTTTTGAAAAATTTTGCAAGTGTCAGAAAATACTTTATATAAATATGACGATAAAATGAGTTTAATATATATAAGTATGAACACACATCTATCGATAAAGAAATTAATATGAATATGAGCGTCTGTTCTCCTAATAACATATTTTTTGAAAAATTTTGCAAGTGTCAGAAAATACTTTATATAAATATGACGATAAAATGAGTTTAATATATATAAGTATGAACACACATCTATCGATAAAGAAATTAATATGAATATGAGCGTCTGTTCTCCTAATAACATATTTTTTTGAAAAATTTTGCAAGTGTCAGAAAATACTTTATATAAATATGACAATAAAATGAGTTTAATATATATAAGTATGAACACACATCTATCGATAAAGAAATTAATATGAATATGAGCGTCTGTTTCCTAATAACATATTTTTTGAAAAATTTGCAAGTGTCAGAAAATACTTTATATAAATATGACGATAAAATGAGTTTAATATATATAAGTATGAACACACATCTATCGATAAAGAAATTAATATGAATATGAGCGTCTGTTCTCCTAATAACATATTTTTTTGAAAAATTTTGCAAGTGTCAGAAAATACTTTATATAAATATTTTTGTAAAATTTACAAATGTGAGAAAAGGCTTATAACAGACAGACAGACAGACAGAAAAAATTTATTCATTATTTCGGTACATACATTGAATTAAATGTGGGTTTTCTACCTTTAGGTATTCTACCCAAAAATGTATAGTTTTATATTACATTATATTTATACAGTATTTTATATTATTTCACAAGAACAAAAAAAAGGAGAAAGTTTTTCTCCTAAAAAAAAATTCTATTGTCAGTGTTTTATGGCTTATGTATTTACTTCGGGCTCGATCAGGTAGTTAGGCATGGCATACTTCCCGTACCAAATCATTTCTGAAGTGTATTGGCCTAATGCTCGGATGGTACTATTATCGTGATCCCTACATTTCGGTAAAAATTCTCGTGAGCTTTTTTATGTGTTCGAGTATGGTCGGTATGTCCGTCTGTTCGTGTAAATATTTCGTTGGGTAGTAGTGTCTCGTCAGTGGGTTCCTTGATTTGTCTAGTACCAGTCGCAGTGCTTTGTTCTGTGCTATTTGTAGTCTCCGTCTGTTGGTCTTGGTTGTCGCGTTCCATGCCGGAGCGGCGTATGTCAGTAATGGTCTTATCAGTGTCAAGTAAAGTGTCCGCTTGTTCTTCACGCTTAGCGGGCTGTTGTGGTTCAAAAGAG
Organism: Ctenocephalides felis; assembly: GCF_003426905.1. Lineage (NCBI taxonomy): Eukaryota > Metazoa > Arthropoda > Insecta > Siphonaptera > Pulicidae > Ctenocephalides > Ctenocephalides felis. Next base: position 25,117 of record NW_020536258.1, on the reverse strand, counting down.
GTCTCAGTAGATTCATCATCCCGTAAGCCTGTCCAATTTTTGTATTCGTATGTTTTGTGAAGCTGAGTCTATAGTCCAAGGTTACGCCAAGGTATTTGACTTCCTTGGACCACTCAGCTTCATGGCCCATTACCTTTAGTTTGTCAAGTCAGTAAGTGTAATGGACCAACGGCTTTTTGTAAAGAAAATTGCTTCTGTTTTAGAAGGATTGATTTTAATTTGCCATTTTTCCGTGTAATCAGTCAGGGCGTCTATATGTCTCTGTATTTTTGTAGTCAGTAGCGTAGGTGAACGTGATGATCTGTAAATGGCAGTGTCGTCAGCAAATGTCAACAGTGTTGTGTCGGCGTCAGTGGGCATGTCGTGGATGTAGACGTTAAACAAGGACGGTCCCAGGATCGAGCCCTGCGGTACTCCCGCCGTCACTTGTTTAATCGTCGAGGGTGTGTTGTCTACTTGAACTGTGAAATTACGGTCTGCGAGGTAAGAATGGAGTAGTTTTGTGATGTATGGTGGAAAGTTAAGGGTTATGAATTTGTGTATCAGTCCGTCCATCCAGATGGTGTCAAAAGCCTTCTCGAAATCGAGCAACACCAATCCGGTATGGTTTCGTCTATTGAAGTTGAGTACAGTGTTTTCTATTAGTTGTGTCAGTGGATGTAACGTAGAGTGCTGTTCCTTAAAGCCGTACTGTGTGTCTGGTATAATCTTGTTTCGTCTGATGTGTCTGTTGATGCGTTTGAGTAGTACCTTTTCAGTTACTTTGCTCATTGTATTGAGGAGGCTGATTGGTCTGTAATTTTGCGGAGAGTCTGGCTGTTTCCTCGGCTTCAGGATAGGAAATATGGTCGATGTTTTCCATGAAGCAGGAAAGTGGCCTTTGGTCATTATACGGTTAACCAGTCGTGTGATTAGTATGTATGCGTTCGTTGGTAGTTGTTTCAGTATTATATTTTGTAGTCCGTCCGGTCCGGGTGCTTTCCTGTTCGGTAGTTTTCTGATTGTCGACTTTATTTCTGAAACTGTGGCAGGGTCTATTCGTAGGTCTTTGTCGTTAAATTGTTCAGTAAAATTTTGAATAGAATTGCGTACGTCTCGTCTTAAGTCTGCGTTGGACATGTCGGCGTTTTGTCTGTGTATGTTTTCAAAGTGTGTTGCTAAAATTTCTGCTTTGTCTGCTGGTGTCGTGGCGTAGTTGTTGTCAGGTAGTTTGAGTGGCGGGATAGGTGTTGTTTTCCTCGTCAGCCTTTGGCTGTTTGCCAAACTTTGTGCGGGTCAGTGTTGATGGTTTCTAGTTTTTTAGTCCAAGTGTCATTCCGGTGCTCACGTATCTCATTATGAATAATTTTTGTCAGTCTGTTTACGTGTTCCTTTAGTAGTCTGTCACCAGTACGTTGCCACAGTTTCTTTATATTGTTCTTTAATTTAATTTTTACTAATATTTGTTGAGGAAGCGTGTCAAATGTGGATGTATTTGCGTGTCGCAGCGGTATTATGTGTTGGATCGTGTCCGTGATCGTCCGTGTCAGATGTGTCACAGCCTCCTCTATGTCTGTATTGGTCTCTATGGGTATCGTGTGTCGTATATTGTCTGTAATAATTTCTCTAAAAAGTGGCCAGTTGGCTCTGGAATAATCCAAAATGTTGCGTTCTGGAGTGTTGTCGACGTCGAGTCTGTCAGAGATAGTCATAAAAACAGGGTTATGATCAGAGTTGAAAAGTGTTCTATTTATGGGTTCGGATGTTATGTGAAGGTTTTTTGTCAAGGCCAGATCGATTGTGCTGTGATGGTGTGTCTGTACGGTAGCGTATCTGGTCGGCGTGTCAGGATAGTGTAGTTGTGCGTCCGTGGTGTTGTGTTCCGTCAGATATTCGTAGAGTCGGATTCCGTTCGCGTTGTTGTAGTTGCAGTTCCATGATGTGTGTTGCGCGTTAAAGTCTCCTGCCATTAAGACGTGTGTGTTTGAGTCAAGTAGGTTTTGTAGGTCCGTCAGTTGCAGTCCGCTTGCCGGGATGTAAATCGATATTATAGTCACTTTTTGACCCCTTTTGTATACATTAATAGTTGTTATTTCAGAACCGCCCGCTGTCAGGTTTGGCACTTGCTCGTGTCTGATATTAGACTTGATCAATATTGCAGTGCCTCCCCATCCGCGTGAATTTGTCGGTCTGTCGTTCCTGTATACTTTGTAGTTGTTGATGTAAAGTCTGTCCGTAGGTTTCAGGTGTGTCTCGTTAATTAGTACAATGTCCAAGTCATATTTTGTTATAGTCTGTTTCAGTTCGCTTACGTTGTTTTTGAGTCCGTTGGAGTTGAAGTACATTATGTGTATGTCGCGTGCATGCTTTATGGGCATGCCGTTAAAAAGTTAAGTATGGTTGTGTATTTGTCATTGTAAGTCATATTTGTGTTCAATGTCTTTGTCAGTTTATAAAGCTCACTGAAAATTTGTCTTACCTCGGGATCCGCGAATAACTTCCTGATCTCGCCCATTACAGTAAATAGTCCCTCCGGTGTACTCAGGTCTGGATCGGACTGGCTGGTGGTAGGCCGGATTCGTGAGGATGCTGGCCGGATCGGTTCTGGTGCTGGCTGGATCTTCGGCGATGGATACTGGGAGGCCGGCTGTGTTCGTGGTGATGATGGTACCGGGAGTTCAGGAAACGCAGATCTGTTGTTATGGCCATCGTTGGTGGGTTTTAAAGCTGACGAGAAGCTCCTCGTCAGCGGCGCGGGTGTTGGCGCTGGCCTGTATGTTTGGTGTCTCTTTTGCGCATCTTTATCCCTTTTTGCTCTATAGTTAATTAGAGCTGGGCATTGTGAGTAGTTAGCCGGGTGGTTCTCTTGGCAGTTCACGCATTTCGGGTCCTCGGTTGGTGGCTTCGTGCACACTCCCGGTGGGTGCACGTTCGTGCATTTTATGCACCTATACCGCATGTCGCACGTGTACGAGGTATGGCCGAAGTTCAGGCACTTGTGGCACTGTATAGTCTTATTTAGTGGCCTGTAACTCTCCCATTTGAATATATGCCCTTCTATATTGTTTATTTCCTTTAGTTTGGCCATCTCTTGTTCCTTATCTAGAAGGACAATATATATAGGGAGTTTGCGCTGACTGCCGTCCGATTCCTTCTTCTTAATTTGGACCACCTGCTTACCTTAATGCCCTTGGCTTTCAGCTCTTCTAGAACCACCGTTTCAGTCATGTCTGGATTTAGGCCAGTGATAGTGATTTTCTTAGGGATGTCGTGCTGCATAGTATAGGTGTAAAATTGAAAATCACAATCCCTTAGTATGCTTTTTAATTTTTCGTGATCTGCAATCGTATCGGCGAAAATTTTGTGTAATTGGGGTTTTAAATATTGGGTCCTGAATATTATTTTCGTCGTATCTTTGATATATTTGATCACTTTTAAATCCAGCTGGCCTTTGACGATGATAGGTGGAATCTTTGAATCTGTTACGGTGGTGTTCTTGGGTGCTAAATTCCCCGTTTTCGATGCAGATGGCTTCAGAGTGTTAACAGTCTGGTTTCCCATCACATTGTCTGCGTTGTTTTGCCTCAACCGCTTCTTGCGTTTGACGGTCCGGTACTCGTCTATCTCTCGATCCGTGTCCATTTCACTCCGGTCCGATAATGCCTGGTACTTGTTTTTTAGGACGGTGCTCGTCAAGACGTCCATCATGTCTTGCGACATTTCCCGAGGCTCCCGCCCGGGAATTTTGGCGTTTTTCTTACGATGTCCACTGAATTTATTAAAATATAAAATACTGTACTGGTTTTAGAAAATTTTGAATAACACTTTCAAATGTGCTGACTTTCAATCCATTACCAATTCCGACCCAGAATTTGGAATGAAAGTAGCAAAAGGCACGTTCACCTTATAATTTAGCGTCGGAAGCGGAGCAAGCCCCTGACAAAATTGCGCTTTGTTTACAAAGGACGCAATACAAGACCGATACTTAGAATCCGATCTATCGCGATCGAGTGATCAATCTCTTCGATCCGATCAGTATCCCATGCGCTCGATCGATCGATCGCGATCAAGGCTTATAACGACAGTAGAGTTAACAGCCATATTAGAACATTCGCTCATAGAACTTTGGGGGGTGAAGAATAGTTAGGGAATGGACGCGAGAGTTGATAAAAATAGATGAAAAATGAATCGTTGAAATAGTTGGGAATATTTTGTTTATATTGTAGAATTTAAAAAATAGTATTTGTCCGCAAATTTATCGCTTCTCGGCCGAATGGCTAAGATCAAAGTGTAGTATCTGTTCTTATCAACTTAATATCTGATAGTATCTGCATAGCAGATCCAGTATATTAAACTGATTTTTGGAAATTGGCGGAATGTCAGGGGCTTGCTCCGCTTCCGCCGCGGGTTGGCCCGGTATTGCAGTACCGCCGGGATCGGCCCATAAAAAACCATCATATAATAATAAATTTAAAAATGTGCATATATTGCATATTAAATATATATATATATATAAATATATATAAATATATTGATATGTAATATCGATAATTGATTTCAAATTAACTATATAAATTAATTATATAAAAACTATAGAATTAATAATAAAATAAAAAAATATATAAAGCTATACAAATCTAACAAAAGATTATATATACGATAATAGGATTGAAAAATTTTGCAAGTGTCAGAAAATACTTCATATAAATATGACAAAAAATGAGTTTAATATATATAAGTATGAACACACATCTATCGATAAAGAAATTATATGAATATGAGCGTCTGTTCTCCCAATAACATATTTTTTTGAAAAATTTTGCAAGTGTCAGAAAATACTTTATATAAATATGACGATAAAATGAGTTTAATATATATAAGTATGAACACACATCTATCGATAAAGAAATTAATATGAATATGAGCGTCTGTTCTCCTAATAACATATTTTTTTGAAAAATTTTGCAAGTGTCAGAAAATACTTCATATAAATATGACAAAAAATGAGTTTAATATATATAAGTATGAACACACATCTATCGATAAAGAAATTAATATGAATATGAGCGTCTGTTCTCCTAATAACATATTTTTTTGAAAAATTTTGCAAGTGTCAGAAAATACTTTATATAAATATGACGATAAAATGAGTTTAATATATATAAGTATGAACACACATCTATCGATAAAGAAATTAATATGAATATGAGCGTCTGTTCTCCTAATAACATATTTTTTTGAAAAATTTTGCAAGTGTCAGAAAATACTTCATATAAATATGACAAAAAATGAGTTTAATATATATAAGTATGAAACACATCTATCGATAAAGAAATTAATATGAATATGAGCGTCTGTTCTCCTAATAACATATTTTTTTGAAAATTTTGCAAGTGTCAGAAAATACTTTATATAAATATGACGATAAAATGAGTTTAATATATATAAGTATGAACACACATCTATCGATAAAGAAATTAATATGAATATGAGCGTCTGTTCTCCTAATAACATATTTTTTTGAAAAATTTTGCAAGTGTCAGAAAATACTTCATATAAATATGACAAAAAATGAGTTTAATATATATAAGTATGAACACACATCTATCGATAAAGAAATTAATATGAATATGAGCGTCTGTTCTCCTAATAACATATTTTTTTGAAAAATTTTGCAAGTGTCAGAAAATACTTTATATAAATATGACGATAAAATGAGTTTAATATATATAAGTATGAACACACATCTATCGATAAAGAAATTAATATGAATATGACCGTCTGTTCTCCTAATAACATATTTTTTTGAAAAATTTTGCAAGTGTCAGAAAATACTTTATATAAATATTTTTGTAAAATTTTACAAATGTGAGAAAAGGCTTATAACGACAGTAGAGTTAACAGCCATATTAGAACATTCGCTCATAGAACTTTGGGGGGTGAAGAATAGTTAGGGAATGGACGCGAGAGTTGATAAAAATAGATGAAAAATGAATCGTTGAAATAGTTGGGAATATTTTGTTTATATTGTAGAATTTAAAAAATAGTATTTGTCCGCAAATTTATCGCTTCTCGGCCGAATGGCTAAGATCAAAGTGTAGTATCTGTTCTTATCAGCTTAATATCTGATAGTATCTGCATAGCAGATCCAGTATATTAAACTGATTTTTGGAAATTGGCGGAATGTCAGGGGCTTGCTCCGCTTCCGCGGGTTGGCCCGGTATTGCAGTACCGCCGGGATCGGCCCATAAAAAAACCATCATATAATAATAAATTTAAAAATGTGCATATATTGCATATTAAAATATATATATATATATAATTATATATAAATATATTGATATGTAATATCGATAATTGATTTCAAATTAACTATATAAAAATTATATAAAAACTATAGAATTAATAATAAAAAAAAAAATATATAAAGCTATACAAATCTAACAAAAGATTATATATAACGATAATAGGATTGAAAAATTTGCAAGTGTCAGAAAATACTTCATATAAATATGACAAAAAATGAGTTTAATATATATAAGTATGAACACACATCTATCGATAAGAAATTAATATGAATATGAGCGTCTGTTCTCCCAATAACATATTTTTTTGAAAAATTTTGCAAGTGTCAGAAAATACTTTATATAAATATGACGATAAAATGAGTTAATATATATAAGTATGAACACACATCTATCGAAAAGAAATTAATATGAATATGAGCGTCTGTTCTCCTAATAACATATTTTTTTGAAAAATTTTGCAAGTGTCAGAAAATACTTCATATAAATATGACAAAAAATGAGTTTAATATATATAAGTATGAACACACATCTATCGATAAAGAAATTAATATGAATATGAGCGTCTGTTCTCCTAATAACATATTTTTTGAAAAAATTTTGCAAGTGTCAGAAAATACTTTATATAAATATGACGATAAAATGAGTTTAATATATATAGTATGAACACACATCTATCGATAAAGAAATTAATATGAATATGAGCGTCTGTTCTCCTAATAACATATTTTTTTGAAAAATTTTGCAAGTGTCAGAAAATACTTCATATAAATATGACAAAAAATGAGTTTAATATATATAAGTATGAAACACACATCTATCGATAAAGAAATTAATATGAATATGAGCGTCTGTTCTCCCAATAACATATTTTTTGAAAAATTTTGCAAGTGTCAGAACAAAAACTTTATATAAATATGACGATAAAATGAGTTTAGATATATAAGTATTAACACACATCTATCGATAAAAAAATTAATATGAATATGAGTCTGTTCTCCTAATAACATATTTTTTTGAAAATTTTGCAAGTGTCAGAAAATACTTATATAAATATGACAAAAAAATGAGTTTAATATATATAAGTATGAACACAACATCTATCGATAAAGAATTAATATGAATATGAGCGTCTGTTCTCCTAATAACATATTTTTTTGAAAAATTTTGCAAGTGTCAGAAAATACTTATATAAATATGACGATAAATGAGTTTAATATATATAAGTATGAACACACATCTATCGATAAAGAAATTAATATGAATATGAGCGTCTGTTCTCCTAATAACATATTTTTTTGAAAATTTTGCAAAGTGTCAGAAAATACTTCATATTAAATATGACAAAAAATGAGTTTAATATATATAAGTATGAACACAACATCTATCGAAAAGAAATTAATATGAATATGAGCGTCTGTTCTCCTATAACATATTTTTTTGAAAAATTTTGCAAGTGTCAGAAAATACTTTATATAAATATGACGATAAAATGAGGTTTAATATATATATAAGTATGAAAACAGCACATTCTATCGATAAAGAACTTAATATGAATATGACGTCTGTTCTACTAAAGAACATAGTTTTTTGAAAATTTTTGCAAGTGTCAGAAAATACTTTATATAAATATGACAATAAAATGAGTTTAATATATATAAGTATGAACAACATCTATCGATAAAGAAATTAATATGAATATGAGCGTCTGTTCTCCTAATAACATATTTTTTGAAAAATTTTGCAAGTGTCAGAAAATACTTTATATAAATATGACGATAAAATGAGTTTAATATATATACTTTATATAAATATGACGATAAAATGAGTTTAATATATATAAGTATGAACACACATCTATCGATAAAGAAATTAATATGAATATGAGCGTCTGTTCTCCTAATAACATATTTTTTTTGAAAAATTTTGCAAGTGTCAGAAAATACTTTATATAAATATGACGATAAAATGAGTTTAATATATATAAGTATGAACACACATCTATCGATAAAGAAATTAATATGAATATGAGCGTCTGTTCTCCTAATAACATATTTTTTTGAAAAATTTTGCAAGTGTCAGAAAATACTTTATATAAATATGACAATAAAATGAGTTTAATATATATAAGTATGAACACACATCTATCGATAAAGAAATTAATATGAATATGAGCGTCTGTTCTCCTAATAACATATTTTTTTGAAAAATTTTGCAAGTGTCAGAAAATACTTTATATAAATATGACGATAAAATGAGTTTAATATATATAAGTATGAACACACATCTATCGATAAAGAAATATATATATAAGTATGAACACACATCTATCGATAAAGAAATTAATATGAATATGAGCGTCTGTTCTCCTAATAACATATTTTTTTGAAAAATTTTGCAAGTGTCAGAAAATACTTATATAAATATGACGATAAAATGAGTTTAATAATATAAGTATGAACACACATCTATCGATAAAGAATTAATATGAATATGACCGTCTGTTCTCCTAATAAATATTTTTGAAAATTTTGCAAGTGTCAGAAAATACTTTTATATAAATATTTTTGTAAAAATTTTACAAATGTGAGAAAAGGCTTATAACGACAGTAGAGTTAACAGCCATATTAGAACATTCGCTCATAGAACTTTGGGGGGGGGTGAAGAAAGTTGGGAATGGACGCGAGAGTTGATAAAAATAGATGAAAAATGAATCGTTGAAATAGTTGGAATATTTTGTTTATAAAAGGCTTTCGCTAACTTAAAATAAATATTTGACTTATTCTAAAACTGTGATGTGTTCCATTCGCGAGTAAATCATACGGGTAAGTTTTCTCATTATGACATAGTATAAGTACGTAATATGTGTGTGTGTGCATGGGTGTTGTGTGTGTGTACGCACGTATGTTGTTTGTAGATCGCGCGTGTGTATGCGGGTGGACGTGTGTGCTGACGGTTTGATTGTATGTGTGATTGCAGCTCGCGCGTCGCATATACTATAACGGTGGATGCATAGATGCGTTTCGCTGATCGGTAAAATACGCGATACAAAAATTAACAACGTGTTGCGCGTCTCGCGCATAAATTACTGTTCGAGAATTCTCAAACCTTTATTCTTCTCTTATTATAATTATGTGTATTTAGTCGCGCGACTATAATTATAATTTCGCGCTATATATAAAATAATAAATATTCATTCATACTCAAATTACTATTACGATATACATTTTGCATTGACAACCATATCGTTGTAAATGCAATTATATTGTTACTGTAAATTCAATACATTTTTCTTTATTTAAATTTGAAACTAAAAACTAACTAACTATTCTTACTCGCATTATATCCAGAATTATAATTATACTTATAGTCGTGTTTTTTACTTTTGCCATACACTTTCTCTGTTTACTTAATATAAACGCTTAAAATAATAATATTAAGCCTACATTTATTATTAAATTACTTTTCTGCCGATCGGTGAATGCATACTTGTAGACATAAATAATATACCTACATATAGCTGCATTACACAAAGTTTGCCATTACCACCAACTACTCCATCATATCAAATTATAATATATTTCTACCAAAATCCTTCGCAATTCAGTTATATTTTCGTATTCTATTATATCAATCGTTCAAAATTTTCGATACATTCTGTCGCGGAGTGTACCGATCACGCGACTGACGCGCCTTAGCTGAAGCCCGTCTCCGCGGAACATTAAACGGTGAGACACGAACCCAAATCGATTATTGTTTCATAGATATATATACATATATCTAAATTTGTCGCCAACTAAATTCAAACGTAATATATCACAGTTATAATTATGATTCCAACCTTAATTACATCATCAGTAACCCTAAACTTTATTTCGCGTTACACAACTTTTCACAATTCCATAAATTGATTCTCACACTTTGACATGCGCTCCACTGGGCGTGTGTATCAACAGGCGAGGCACGCTGTCGACACAGCGACATACGCGTTCGCTGTCTACAATAAATACATGACATGTTTTAAATTATTACTATTTATACGTTATTGCATTTTTTTTCCTCTCTATAATTATTGATTACTTTCGCATTTTATTTTTATATCTATTTTTGCTTTTTATACTTATATTTATGTCCTATATATAAATTTATTTTGGCCCATTTTACTTTTTATTTATTTATTTATTTATTGAGAGGATTTTTTTATTATTATTATTATTTTACTATTATTATGATTATTATTATTACTATTATTATTATTATTATTATTAGTATTATATTTTATTATTATTATTATTCTTCTTATTATTCTTAGTATTATTCTTATTATTATTATTATTCTTATTATTATTTTTTTTTTTTTTTTTTTTTTTTTTTTTTTTTTTTTTTTTTTTTCTTTCCTTTTGCCCAAAACCAATATAAACCAACATATGAATGAACATGAATAAATGGTGATATGCATGAAATGTCATGAGAAAACTTGCCCCAATAAGAAAGCAGATACTACATGAGCTCCCAAAGAAGCTTACCCGGACGCAGGCCTGCAAAGCCTTGGGACCACGACCTCAGACTTTCGCTCAGCACAGAAAAATACTTCTGCAGAGTCTGAGGTCGTCTACCTGGACCTACCATTGAAAGATGACAAAGCACATTGCCCCAAATGCAGGAAAGCATACACCCAGAAGAGTAAACTTATGATGCATTTGAGGATAGAGCACCACGCTGTGCTCAAATACAAATGCTCGTTATGCAACTTACCAACATCGTTAAACGCATTTAGGGGCCACCTCATGAAATGTGAAGGTCGCGGGAAAAAGGCCAATATGACAAAACATAATAAACCGACCAAGCCAACACCCAGCACTCCACCAAAGTCCGCTTCTGCAGTTGGCCCAAATATTCAGGCTGGGACCAGCAGACCTGCTTCGATCACCAAAAAGAGACCTAAAACTGCAGTAACCACATCAGGGACCAGGAATATACCCCCCCTCCAGCCTCTAGCTCTCAAATTATGACAAGTCAAGAACTAGAGCCGCGAGTGTGCCTCCATCAGACCGAAGTCAGAAGGGTGGTAGGGTTATTTGGAGAACGAAAAGCGCGACCTTAACAACAACAGGCGGAAACCCGGAATTCACCGCAGCTGAAATATCATCACCAAAACCTAATCCGCTAGGACTACTACGCGAAGAAACCGGCGACAATATTCTGCTGTGGCCCAGTCCAATAGAAATAATCACAAATAGAACGAGCGGGAAAAAGCTGCCCACCATTTCAGAGACGCCACCGGAGCCGGAAACACCAGTTTTGCTACCCGAAACATCAAACAATGAAATCCCGACGCGGCCTAATTTAACAGCGAGAAGAGGCAAATCAAGCGGAGGACGAGAATCCACCACGGTTGAGATTTCATCAGAACTCAATCCACCAGGACAACTGCACGAGGAAACCGGCGAAAATATTCCGCTGTGGCCCAGCCCAATAGAAATCACCCCAAATAGGACAAGCGGAAGCCATCTGCCTACCACAGCAGAGATGCCACCGGAGCTGGAACCGCCAGCATTACTACCCGGAATAGTAGACGATGAAATTCCAATGTGGCCTAGCTTAATAGCGAGAAGAGTAGCAACTGAAGAAAATACATCCGAAACAAATGACGAGACAGCACCCCCGATCGAGGTGATTTCCAACGAGAATGAAACGGTAACAGCAAACGAAATGGAGAGGGAAATTGCGGAACGCCTGCGTGATATAAGAGCAATAGTAGAAGAAATCAACACTCGGCCAAGCGAGACTCCATCGCGAGAAGAGGGCGTCCGCCAACAAACAAGAAACGAAGGAACCATCCCGACGCCTACACTGGTCACTCCAAAAATGACGGAATTCCAGGTCGAGGCCTGCCGGAGGATTCAGGCTATTGCAACACCGGCCGACCTGGATAAAGAAATCGAAGACATATCGAATTCAATCAAGCCGAATGAAAGCGCTGAACCCCGAAACGAGACTGGTCGCAGATACCGACCCAATACCGATCAGAGACGACGTCGTAGGAGGAATACGGATATGACCTTCGACCCCGCCGCTGCTGCCCGCATACAAAAACTATACAGACGAGATAGAAAAAGGGCGTTTAGGGAAATAACGGGAAATAACGAAAGAGCTTATTGTCACTTTGAACCCGAATTCCTCCACGCATACTTCAAGGCCGTCTACCGAAGACAACCAGATCCGGAACCATCAGAAGCCATGCCAGAAATTATACCTCCAATAACACCGGTGGGAGATGGGAACAATAATCCTCTTACTAAAGATTTCACAGCAGAAGAGATCTGGGCCCGTGCGCTTAAATGCAAAAATACGGCACCGGGTCCCGATGGCATCAGATACTGGCTATGGAAAAAATGCGACCCTGGCTCGCATATATTAGCGGCAATATTTAACCAAACACACAAACTGAAGTATGTACCACGCTCGTGGCAAGTGTCGGAGACCATCTTAATTCCGAAGAAAGGCGACTTGGATGAGGTCACGAGCTGGAGGCCTATCGCCCTGTCGAATACAATTGGAAAGCTATACGCCTCGGTTCTGGCAGATCGCCTGGGCAAATGGTGCAAAGAAAATAACCGCATCTCAAACGCACAAAAAGGTTTCATGCCATTTGAAGGTTGCAGCGAACATAACTACACGCTGCAATCTTCAATTCAGGATGCCAGAAGAAGACGAAAAGAAATCGCGGTCGCATGGCTGGACCTAAAAAATGCTTTCGGTTCGATCCCACATAAAACAATCTTTAACGCAATGCGCTGGGCGGGACTGGGCAGCGAGAGCATTGCCCTGATAGAAAGATTTTATAGCGGATGCACGACGAAGATCAGAAGCGTCCAGGGATCAACGGAGGACGTTCCAGTAGAAGCGGGAGTGAAACAGGGATGTCCGCTGTCTCCTATAACATTCAACATGGCCATTGAACCGCTGCTACGAGCCATCCGAAACACGCCAGAAAACTATAATGCAAACGGCACCATCAATAACGTGCTGGCGTATGCCGATGATCTTGTGCTGATGGCTGATAGCGCAGAAGGACTGCAGAAACTTATGGACACTACAGCTACGGTTTCAAAATGGAGCGGACTGCAGTTCAACACCAGAAAATGCGCCACGTTGCATGTGGACGGCAAACAACACCGAGCTATTACTACAACCTTCAGCCTGAATGGAGAAACTATGAAAACCTTGGACATGGACCAATCTTATGAATATCTAGGCATCCCAACGGGTTTTCAGAGTTTCAGTTCGGCCGACGAAGTCATCAGGGCGATGAGGAGGCATGCGGAGCAACTGAACAATTCGTTACTAGCCCCCTGGCAAAAGGTGGACGCCTTAAACACGTTCATCATGCCGCAATTACAATTTCACCTCCGGAACGGTAAAACCACGAAAAAACTACTATGGATATACGACCGGGAGGTGAAGACTTACGCCAAGAAGTGGGCCAATCTGCCAAAGCGAGCCAGCGCTGAGATCCTATATCTCGCCTACAAAGAGGGAGGCTTCAACCTGCTACCAACCTCTTTCTTGGCAGACATCGGACAGGTCGTCCATGCGCACAGACTGCTCACGTCCAACGATGACAGCGTCGCAGAAGCAAGTCTGGCAGCGCTGAAGGAGGTTGTTCGGAAGAAAACGATCAGAGAGGCCACGCCGAAGGAACTCGTTGACTACATCAACGGATCTGACGAAGGATTGGTGGCAAAACCGAGCAACGACATTAGTTCGACATGGACGAGACTCAGAGCAGCCGCCAGACGCCTAAAGGGCAAAATCAACTTCCTCCTCGAATTGGACTCACTGCAAGTGGACGACAAGCGCGTTGAGAGACAGAATTCAGAAAGCGCACTAAGAACAGCGGCGCGGAATCACTTCCGCAACAAACTTATACTTAAACCCGACCAGGGAAAAGCTATGGAAGTGACATCGGCCAATTCTGTCTCCAACCACTTTATTAGAGATGGCAGTTTTACAAGATTGCCGACTGGCGTTTCATACATAGAGCCCGTCTGAACGTACTGCCGTTGAACGGGTGCCGAAGATTCGGTCAGAACGACAAACGGTGCAGACGATGCGGCCACCAGAACGAGACGCTGCCGCACGTGCTGAACCACTGTCGTCCACAGTTTGTCCACCATGACGAAAAGACATAACGCGATTCTAAACCGACTGACAAAAGCAATGAAGGTGCCACCTGGATCCAGAACGTTTATCAATCAGCAGATCCCGGGATATATTGGGACTGAGAGACCCGACGTAGTCATTATAGACGAAACGCAGAAAATCGCCTTAATTATGGATGTGACGGTGGCGTTCGAGAACCGGCCTCAAGCATTCGTTACTGCGAGAGCTGAAAAAATCAGGAAATATAGTGCCCTGGCCAATCATTTACATACTCAAGGCCTAACCACCAAAATCCTGGTATTCGTCATGGGATCACTCGGGGGATACGACAAAAGTAACGTCGAAACCCTAATAGCCTTAGGAATAGGCCGCCGCTACTCTGTGCTAATGAAGCGCCTGATGGTGTCCGACACTATCAAATGGTCCCGTGACATGTATGTCGAACACATCACAGGAAGCAGACAATACCACGGCTGAGGAGGGACGAGAAAACTGTTGAATGACGATATTATAACCTCAACGAAAACATTCTACCCAGCACCATGGCTGAATAAGGACCAAGACTGAAGAATATCGAAGCTATTGCTCAAATAATTTTATATACTTTTTGATGTTATGAATACTATATTATACATATGCATGCCGTTAACATGTTAACGGCATAATTTTCTATGAATTTAAAAATGCTGAATAAATGTATACACACTACCAGCTAATAGCTGGCCCGTAGTGTTTTATTATATATCAATAAAATTGTAATTTCCTCTTCCAGATATATGCTCGCTATATGTCAGTCCGCGTATTGTACTAGTTATATACTTGGTCTGACATACACAGCGATACATCAAAATTCTTTAAGATTTGCAAATGGCCTACACTATATCATCAGCATTATCTAAAAAGAAACATCTGTTCTTATCAGCTTAATATCTGATAGTATCTGCATAGCAGATCCAGTATATTAAACTGATTTTTGGAAATTGGCGGAATGTCAGGGGCTTGCTCCGCTTCCGCCGCGGGTTGGCCCGGTATTGCAGTACCGCCGGGATCGGCCCATAAAAAACCATCATATAATAATAAATTTAAAAATGTGCATATATTGCATATTAAATATATATATATATATATATAATATATATAAATATATTGATATGTAATATCGATAATTGATTTCAAATTAACTATATAAATTAATTATATAAAAACTATAGAATTAATAATAAATAAAAAAATATATAAAGCTATACAAATCTAACAAAAGATTATATATAACGATAATAGGATTGAAAAATTTTGCAAGTGTCAGAAAATACTTCATATAAATATGACAAAAAATGAGTTTAATATATATAAGTATGAACACACATCTATCGATAAAGAAATTAATATGAATATGAGCGTCTGTTCTCCAATAACATATTTTTTTGAAAAATTTTGCAAGTGTCAGAAAATACTTTATATAAATATGACGATAAAATGAGTTTAATATATATAAGTATGAACACACATCTATCGATAAAGAAATTAATATGAATATGAGCGTCTGTTCTCCTAATAACATATTTTTTGAAAAATTTTGCAAGTGTCAGAAAATACTTATATAAATATGACAAAAAATGAGTTTAATATATATAAGTATGAACACACATCTATCGATAAAGAAATTAATATGAATATGAGCGTCTGTTCTCCTAATAACATATTTTTTTGAAAAATTTTGCAAGTGTCAGAAAATACTTTATATAAATATGACGATAAAATGAGTTTAATATATATAAGTATGAACACACATCTATCGATAAAGAAATTAATATGAATATGAGCGTCTGTTCTCCTAATAACATATTTTTTTGAAAAATTTTGCAAGTGTCAGAAAATACTTCATATAAATATGACAAAAAATGAGTTTAATATATATAAGTATGAACACACATCTATCGATAAAGAAATTAATATGAATATGAGCGTCTGTTCTCCTAATAACATATTTTTTTGAAAAATTTTGCAAGTGTCAGAAAATACTTTATATAAATATGACGATAAAATGAGTTTAATATATATAAGTATGAACACACATCTATCGATAAAGAAATTAATATGAATATGAGCGTCTGTTCTCCTAATAACATATTTTTTTGAAAAATTTTGCAAGTGTCAGAAAATACTTTATATAAATATGACGAAAAATGAGTTTAATATATATAAGTATGAACACACATCTATCGATAAAGAAATTAATATGAATATGAGCGTCTGTTCTCCTAATAACATATTTTTTTGAAAAATTTTGCAAGTGTCAGAAAATACTTTATATAAATATGACAATAAAATGAGTTTAATATATATAAGTATGAACACACATCTATCGATAAAGAAATTAATATGAATATGAGCGTCTGTTCTCCTAATAACATATTTTTTTGAAAAATTTTGCAAGTGTCAGAAAATACTTTATATAAATATGACGATAAAATGAGTTTAATATATATAAGTATGAACACACATCTATCGATAAAGAAATTAATATGAATATGACCGTCTGTTCTCCTAATAACATATTTTTTTGAAAAATTTTGCAAGTGTCAGAAAATACTTTATATAAATATTTTTGTAAAATTTTACAAATGTGAGAAAAGGCTTATAACGACAGTAGAGTTAACAGCCATATTAGAACATTCGCTCATAGAACTTTGGGGGGTGAAGAATAGTTAGGGAATGGACGCGAGAGTTGATAAAAATAGATGAAAAATGAATCGTTGAAATAGTTGGGAATATTTTGTTTATATTGTAGAATTTAAAAAATAGTATTTGTCCGCAAATTTATCGCTTCTCGGCCGAATGGCTAAGATCAAAGTGTAGTATCTGTTCTTATCAGCTTAATAAATTTCGCGATATAAAGTGTTTTAAGTGATTTTTGGATAAATTTTATTTGTCAGGGGCCTGCTCCGCTTCCGACGATTTGCCAGCGCTTCCAAAAGGCTTTCGCTAACTTAAAATAAATATTTGACTTATTCTAAAACTGTGATGTGTTCCATTCGCGAGTAAATCATACGGGTAAGTTTTCTCATTATGACATAGTATAAGTACGTAATATGTGTGTGTGTGCATGTGTGTTTGTGTGTGTGTACGCACGTATGTTGGTTTGTAGATCGCGCGTGTATGCGGGTGGACGTGTGTGCTGACGGTTTGATTGTATGTGTGATTGCAGCTCGCGCGTCGCATATACGTATAACGGTGGATGCATAGATGCGTTTCGCTGATCGGTAAAATACGCGATACAAAAATTAACAACGTTGCGCGTCTCGCGCATAATTACTGTTCGAGAATTCTCAAACCTTTATTCTTCTCTTATTATAATTATGTGTATTTAGTCGCGCGACTATAATTATAATTTCGCGCTATATATAAAACAATAAATATTCATTACATACTCAAATTACTATTACGATATACATTTTGCATTGACAACCATATCGTTGTAAATGCAATTATATTGTTACTGTAAATTCAATACATTTTTCTTTATTTAAATTTGAAACTAAAAACTAACTAACTATTCTTACTCGCATTATATCCAGAATTATAATTATACTTATAGTCGTGTTTTTTTACTTTTGCCATACACTTTCTCTGTTTACTTTAATATAACGCTTAAAATAATAATAATTAAGCCTACATTTATATTATTAAATTACTTTTCTGCCGATCGGTGAATGCATACTTGTAGACATAAATAATATACCTACATATAGCTGCATTACACAAAGTTTGCCATTACCACCAACTACTCCATCATATCAAATTATAATATATTTCTACCAAAATCCATTCGCAATTCAGTTATATTTTCGTATTCTATTATATCAATCGTTCAAAATTTTCGATACATTCTGTCGCGGAGTGTACCGATCACGCGACTGACGCGCCTTAGCTGAAGCCCGTCTCCGCGGAACATTAAACGGTGAGACACGAACCCAAATCGATTATTGTTTCATAGATATATATACATATATCTAAATTTGTCGCCCAACTAAATTCAAACGTAATATATCACAGTTATAATTATGATTCCAACCTTTAATTACATCATCATTAACCCTAAACTTTATTTCGCGTTACACAACTTTTCACAATTGCCATAAATTGATTCTCACACTTTGACATGCGCTCCACTGGGCGTGTATCAACAGGCGAGGCACGCTGTCGACACAGCGACATACGCGTTCGCTGTCTACAATAAATACATGACATGTTTTAAATTATTACTATGTTATACGTTATTGCATTTTTTTTCCTCTCTTATAATTATTGATTTACTTTTCGCATTTTATTTTTATATCTATTTTTGCTTTTTATACTTATATTTATGTCCTATATATAAATTTATTTTGGCCCATTTTACTTTTTATTTATTTATTTATTTATTGATTTTTTATTATTATTATTATTTTATTATTATTATTATTATTATATTATTATTATTATTATTATTATTATTATTATTATTATATTATTATTATTATTATTATTATTATTATTATTATTATTATTTTAATTTTTTTTTTTTTTTTTTTTTTTTTTTTTTTTTTTTCTCTTTCCTTTTTGCCCAAAACCAATATAAACCAACATATGAATGAACAAATGAATAAATGGTGATATGCATGAAATGTCATGAGAAAACTTGCCCCAAATAAGAAAGCAGATACTACATGAGCTCCCAAAGAAGCTTACCCGGACGCAGGCCTGCAAAGCCTTGGGACTACGACCTCAGACTTTCGCTCAGCACAGAAAATAATACTTCTGCAGAGTCTGAGGTCGTCTACCTGGACCTACCATTGAAAGATGACAAAGCACATTGCCCAAAATGCAGGAAAGCATACACCCAGAAGAGTAAACTTATGATGCATTTGAGGATAGAGCACCATGCTGTGCTCAAATACAAATGCTCGCTATGCAACTTACCAACATCGTTAAACGCATTTAGGGGCCACCTCATGAAATGTGAAGGCCGCGGGAAAAAGGCCAATATGACAAAACATAATAAACCAACCAAGCCAACACCCAGCACTCCACCAAAGTCCGTTTCTGCAGTTGACCCAAATATTCAGGCTGGGACCAGCAGACCTGCTTCGATCACCAAAACGAGACCTAAAACTGCAGTAACCACATTAACGACCAGGAATATAACCCCCCCTCCAGCCTCTAGCTCTCAAATTATGACAAGATCAAGAACTAGAGCCGCGAGTGTGCCTCCATCAGACCAAAGTCAGAAGGGTGGTAGGGTTATTTGGAGAACGAAAAGCGCGACTTTAGACACAACAGGCGGAAGCCCGGAATTCACCGCAGCTGAAATATCATCACCAAAACCTAATCCGCCAGGACTATTACGCGAAGAAACGGGCGACAATATTACGCTGTGGCCCAGTCCAATGGAAATAATCACAAATAGAACGAGCGGGAAAAAGCTGCCCACCATTTCAGAGACGCCACCGGAGCCGGAAACACCAGTTTTGCTACCCGGAACATTAAACAATGAAATCCCGACGCGGCCTAATTTAACAGCGAGAAGAGGCAAATCAAGCGGAGGACGAGAATCCACCACGGTTGAGATTTCATCAGAACTCAATCCACCAGGACAACTGCACGAGGAAACCGGCGAAAATATTCCGCTGTGGCCCAGCCCAATAGAAGTCACCACAACTAGGACAAGCGGAAGCCAATTGCCTACCACAGCAGAGATGCCACCGGAGCTGGAACCGCCAGCATTACTACCCGGAATAGTAGACGATGAAATTCCAATGTGGCCTAGCTTAATAGCGAGAAGAGTAGCAACTGAAGAAAATACATCCGAAACAAATGACGAGACAGCACCCCCGATCGAGGTGATTTCCAACGAGAATGAAACGGTAACAGCAAACGAAATGGAGAGGGAAATTGCGGAACGCCTGCGTGATATAAGAGCAATAGTAGAAGAAATCAACACTCGGCCAAGCGAGACTCCATCGCGAGAAGAGGGCGTCCGCCAACAAACAAGAAACGAAGGAACCATCCCGACGCCTACACTGGTCACTCCAAAAATGACGGAATTCCAAGTCGAGGCCTGCCGGAGGATTCAGGCTACTGCAACACCGGCCGACCTGGATAAAGAAATCGAAGACATATCGAATTCAATCAAGCCGAATGAAAGCGCTGAACCCCGAAACGAGTCTGGTCGCAGATACCGACCCAATACCGACCAAAGACGACGTCGTAGGAGGAATACGGATATGACCTTCGACCCCGCCGCTGCTGCCCGCATACAAAAACTATACAGACGAGATAGAAAAAGGGCGTTTAGGGAAATAACGGGAAATAACGAAAGAGCTTATTGTCACTTTGAACCCGAATTCCTCCACGCATACTTCAAGGCCGTCTACCGAAGACAACCAGATCCGGAACCATCAGAAGCCATGCCAGAAATTATACCTCCAATAACACCGGTAGGAGATGGGAACAATAATCCTCTTACTAAAGATTTCACAGCAGAAGAGATCTGGGCCCGTGCGCTTAAATGCAAAAATACGGCACCGGGTCCCGATGGCATCAGATACTGGCTATGGAAAAAATGCGACCCTGGCTCGCATATATTAGCGGCAATATTTAACCAAACACACAAACTGAAGTATGTACCACGCTCGTGGCAAGTGTCGGAGACCATCTTAATTCCGAAGAAAGGCGACTTGGATGAGGTCACGAGCTGGAGGCCTATCGCCCTGTCGAATACAATTGGAAAGCTATACGCCTCGGTTCTGGCAGATCGCCTGGGCAAATGGTGCAAAGAAAATAACCGCATCTCAAACGCACAAAAAGGTTTCATGCCATTTGAAGGTTGCAGCGAACATAACTACACGCTGCAATCTTCAATTCAGGATGCCAGAAGAAGACGAAAAGAAATCGCGGTCGCATGGCTGGACCTAAAAAATGCTTTCGGTTCGATCCCACATAAAACAATCTTTAACGCAATGCGCTGGGCGGGACTGGGCAGCGAGAGCATTTCCCTGATAGAAAGATTTTATAGCGGATGCACGACGAAGATCAGAAGCGTCCAGGGATCAACGGAGGACGTTCCAGTAGAAGCGGGAGTGAAACAGGGATGTCCGCTGTCTCCTATAACATTCAACATGGCCATTGAACCGCTGCTACGAGCCATCCGAAACACGCCAGAAAACTATAATGCAAACGGCACCATCAATAACGTGCTGGCGTATGCCGATGATCTTGTGCTGATGGCTGATAGCGCAGAAGGACTGCAGAAACTTATGGACACTACAGCTACGGTTTCAAAATGGAGCGGACTGCAGTTCAACACCAGAAAATGCGCCACGTTGCATGTGGACGGCAAACAACACCGAGCTATTACTACAACCTTCAGCCTGAATGGAGAAACTATGAAAACCTTGGACATGGACCAATCTTATGAATATCTAGGCATCCCAACGGGTTTTCAGAGTTTCAGTTCGGCCGACGAAGTCATCAGGGCGATGAGGAGGCATGCGGAGCAACTGAACAATTCGTTACTAGCCCCCTGGCAAAAGGTGGACGCCTTAAACACGTTCATCATGCCGCAATTACAATTTCACCTCCGGAACGGTAAAACCACGAAAAAACTACTATGGATATACGACCGGGAGGTGAAGACTTACGCCAAGAAGTGGGCCAATCTGCCAAAGCGAGCCAGCGCTGAGATCCTATATCTCGCCTACAAAGAGGGAGGCTTCAACCTGCTACCAACCTCTTTCTTGGCAGACATCGGACAGGTCGTCCATGCGCACAGACTGCTCACGTCCAACGATGACAGCGTCGCAGAAGCAAGTCTGGCAGCGCTGAAGGAGGTTGTTCGGAAGAAAACGATCAGAGAGGCCACGCCGAATGAACTCGTTGACTACATCAACGGATCTGACGAAGGATTGGTGGCAAAACCGAGCAACGACATTAGTTCGACATGGACGAGACTCAGAGCAGCCGCCAGACGCCTAAAGGGCAAAATCAACTTCCTCCTCGAATTGGACTCACTGCAAGTGGACAACAAGCGCGTTGAGAGACAGAATTCAGAAAGCGCACTAAGAACAGCGGCGCGGAATCACTTCCGCAACAAACTTATACTTAAACCCGACCAGGGAAAGGCAATGGAAGTGACATCGGCCAATTCTGTCTCCAACCACTTTATTAGAGATGGCAGTTTTACAAGATTCGCCGACTGGCGTTTCATACATAGAGCCCGTCTGAACGTACTGCCGTTGAACGGGTGCCGAAGATTCGGTCAGAACGACAAACGGTGCAGACGATGCGGCCACCAGAACGAGACGCTGCCGCACGTGCTGAACCACTGTCGTCCACAGTTTGTCACCATGACGAAAAGACATAACGCGATTCTAAACCGACTGACAAAAGCAATGAAGGTGCCACCTGGATCCAGAACATTTATCAATCAGCAGATCCCGGGATATTCTGGAGCAGAGAGACCCGACGTAGTCATTATAGACGAAACGCAGAAAATCGCCTTAATTATGGATGTGACGGTGGCGTTCGAGAACCGGCCTCAAGCATTCGTTACTGCAAGAGCTGAAAAAATCAGGAAATATAGTGCCCTGTCCAATCATTTACATACTCAAGGCCTAACCACCAAAATCCTGGTATTCGTCATGGGATCACTCGGGGGATACGACAAAAGTAACGTCGAAACCCTAATAGCCTTAGGAATAGGCCGCCGCTACTCTGTGCTAATGAAGCGCCTGATGGTGTCCGACACTATCAAATGGTCCCGTGACATGTATGTCGAACACATCACAGGAAGCAGACAATACCACGGCTGAGGAGGGACGAGAAAACTGTTGAATGACAATATTATAACCTCAGCGAAAACATTCTACCCAGCACCATGGCTGAATAAGGACCAAGACTGAAGAATATCTAAGCTATTGCTCAAATAATTTATATACTTTTTGATGTTATGAATACTATATGTACATGCCGTTAACATGTTAACGGCATAATTTTCTATGATTTAAAAATGCTGAATAAATGTATACACACTACCAGCTAATAGCTGGCCCGTAGTGTTTTATTATATATCAATAAAATTGTAATTTCCTCTTCCAGATATATGCTCGCTATATGTCAGTCCGCGTATTGTACTAGTTATATACTTGGTCTGACATACACAGCGATACATCAAAATTCTTTAAGATTTGCAAATGGCCTACACTATATCATCAGCATTATCTAAAAAGAAACATCTGTTCTTATCAGCTTAATATCTGATAGTATCTGCATAGCAGATCCAGTATATTAAACTGATTTTTGGAAATTGGCGGAATGTCAGGGGCTTGCTCCGCTTCCGCCGCGGGTTGGCCCGGTATTGCAGTACCGCCGGGATCGGCCCATAAAAAACCATCATATAATAATAAATTTAAAAATGTGCATATATTGCATATTAAATATATATATATATAAATATATATATAAATATATTGATATGTAATATCGATAATTGATTTCAAATTAACTATATAAATTAATTATATAAAAACTATAGAATTAATAATAAAATAAAAAAATATATAAAGCTATACAAATCTAACAAAAGATTATATATAACGATAATAGGATTGAAAAATTTTGCAAGTGTCAGAAAATACTTCATATAAATATGACAAAAAATGAGTTTAATATATATAAGTATGAACACACATCTATCGATAAAGAAATTAATATGAATATGAGCGTCTGTTCTCCCAATAACATATTTTTTTGAAAAATTTTGCAAGTGTCAGAAAATACTTTATATAAATATGACGATAAAATGAGTTTAATATATATAAGTATGAACACACATCTATCGATAAAGAAATTAATATGAATATGAGCGTCTGTTCTCCTAATAACATATTTTTTTGAAAAATTTTGCAAGTGTCAGAAAATACTTCATATAAATATGACAAAAAATGAGTTTAATATATATAAGTATGAACACACATCTATCGATAAAGAAATTAATATGAATATGAGCGTCTGTTCTCCTAATAACATATTTTTTGAAAAATTTTGCAAGTGTCAGAAAATACTTTATATAAATATGACGATAAAATGAGTTTAATATATAAGTATGAACACACATCTATCGATAAAGAAATTAATATGAATATGAGCGTCTGTTCTCCTAATAACATATTTTTTTGAAAATTTTGCAAGTGTCAGAAAATACTTTATATAAATATGACGAAATAAAATGATTTAATATATATAAGTATGACACACATCTATCGATAAGAAATTAATATGAATATGAGCGTCTGTCTCCTAATAACATATTTTTTTGAAAAATTGCAAGTGTCAGAAAATACTTTATATAAATATGACGATAAAATGAGTTTAATATATATAAGTATGAACACACATCTATCGATAAAGAAATAATATGAATATGAGCGTCTGTTCTCCTAATAACATATTTTTTTGAAAAATTTGCAAAGTGTCAGAAAATACTTCATATAATATGACAAAAAATGAGTTTAATATATATAAGTATGAACAACATCTACGATAAAGAAATTAATATGAATATGAGCGTCTGTTCTCCTAATAACATATTTTTTTGAAAAAATTTTGCAAGTGTCAGAAATACTTTA
>NW_020536257.1:0-18947 GCF_003426905.1 Ctenocephalides felis | reverse complement strand
GCAATTTTTTGCACATTTAGCAAGTATCTCAGAAACGGCTGGACCTGCCCGTCCCAAAAACTAATCCCACTTCTCCCGTCATTACGAATTGATTGTTTTTAAATATTCACATCGCATGCTCTGTTCTCTCAATAACTCGATTTCTATTTTCTGCACACTCTTTGCTCCGTATCTTCCGGAAAGGCTGGATCTGCCTTTTCAAAAAGTAATCAGCACATCTCCCGATCAATAGGATACCAATGCGTTTTGAACCATTCAAATCGGTTGATCCGTGCGCCCTAAAACGTGGACGAAAAAATTCGGACATATAAAACACACACATACACTCCATTTTTTCTGAGGTATGCCAAAATGTTCAGAAACCTTGAAACTCCAGAAATGTAAAAATTTACATTTTCGATTTTCGGACCTATAATTTAACTACCCTACAGGAAGTTAATAATTAAAATTTTTTTAACAGAAATATCCTGAAGTCACAACATATTCGCTACATCCGGGAATAATCCACACTGATCTTGGGCGACATCTTGACTCTACAATCTTCCCAGGAATGCGCTGGATATGGCGTTCGGTATGTTTTATTAGTTTTATTAAAAATTAATTAAAAAAATAACCTTATTATATTTGTTAAATTAGATCATTGGACCATGGTTCGCGAAAAACTCCGCAACAAGGTGCTCAAACTACCATATATTGCGCAGTAGACGAACAATGTGAAGAAGAATCTGGCTTATATTTACAGGTTATTTCTTTTCTTACTCATTAATAGATAATTTTAAAAAAATACATTATCTAGTGAAGTATGTCGTTGTTTATGAAGATAAATTGGCTTAATGCTATTAAGATTATGCATGGTTAGAAATTGAAGGACTTTAAATTTGGATTAAAAAATATGTTAACTAACGAAAGACTAATTAAAATTCGAAAAGTTTGAAATTTTTTAAAAGGCTACAAACGTTAAATTCGATTAGAACTTTTACGAAAATATTAAACCCTTACGCGGGCTAAATTTAGAAAGTCAAGATACAAATCATTTTAGTTGCTTCCTGCTCCTCAAAAGTAATTTTTTTTGCATATTTTCACGTATGTGGTGGATAAAGTTTTTCGTCGACGTTTTCGAGAGTACCATTCAACCGATTTGAATAATTCAAAAACAATCGATTTCTATTGTAGGGAGATTAGTTTTAGGAAAAGGGTGGACTAAAGGTGTACGAAATACGATTTAAAGAGAGCAAGGCATCTATTTGAATGATTCAAAAAACATTCAATTCGTATTGATGAGAAGAAGTGATTAGTTTTTATTTATATTTATATTCATATTTATATTTATATTTATATTACGGATACAGGATTAAATTTAGTAATTACAAAAAAATAAATTATCTTAATTAAATTAATTACAGTAAAATACAACTCTAAAACAATATTAAGCCTAACATTAATATTATCTAATACAATAACTTGAATGTACAATGTTATAGTATTGGGATAGTTTATTCAAGGCTTGTCGTGCTTTCGTGCCTTAATTAAGGCACTTGAATAAACTATCTCAATACTATATATATGCTTACAGAAATATAAAAATATTCAAAATATGAATGTACATATAGTGCTTTACTAAATGTTTTATATAGAAATGTTCAATATACAGAATTTGAAATATTTCGGCCAAATGAGCTACGGATTTGAAATTTCGTATTTCGAATTTTTCCGGAAATACCTATAAAATGGCATCAAAATCATTTAAATACCAGGGTCGGTCAATTCTGTATGAAAACACGTTCTATTTTTTGGGCTTATTCCGAAATTTTACTTCTGATGTTCAATGACAATGTAAATGTGATTTCATCTTAAAAGTTATCATTCACATTTTTTCAGGAGCATAAAAATTTTGTATGGGGGGGACGACATAACGTTTTTTAGATAGTTCAAGATGGGGCGGGACTCAAAAAAGGTAGGGAATCGTAGTAAGAGATGGGAAAATAGTAAGAGATACATTTGCTTCTACAGCGCAAAATTAAAAAAAAAATCAATAGGTGCAATAGTTTTAATATTTGTTATAAGGTTATTACATTTAATTTAAACGACGACGAAAAATACAAACGCCTCCATGCTTAAAATTATGTCGGCAGAAAGAGGAGCATAAATGGTAGCCGTTTATTTTAATTAATTTAAGTTTAATTTCGTTAAGCCAATGTTCCAAAAAGCATAAAAAATATGGTTTAAAATCATTTGAAAGTAATTCAATTTTAAGTAATTTGCTAGGTAAATTCTGAATGTTTTGACAAAATATAAAAGATGAAGCATAATCATCAAAAGCAAAAAAAGCGGGAGTTTTAGCAAAGACAGATCCAGTCGTTTCAAAGATAATAAGCTCAAATTGTAAAAAATGACAGTTTTTGAGAAAACAAAGCATCCGATTTGAAATAAAATCAAAGAACATTTTGCTTGTGAAGAAACGATTACTTTTAGGGAACGCAAAAAAAATTCAAAATTAAAAAAAAAATGAAACTTACTTATATACTTTAAATGAATAATTTTAAATTTGCAATTTAATTCTTGAAAATGAAATGAAATAAGATCCTTCATTCTGACTTCATGTAAACATATATGACTTTCCATGAAAACATATATGAAATGTCATTGTCCAATTTATATTTGTCTACCGAATACAAATCACGAAAGTTAAAGCATTCATAAAAAATCTATTTGCGAGAAAATACAGCTATTTGCCTCAAGGGACGAGGTAATGCACCACTTCTTTAAAATTTCATAGACCGACAAGAGTTTAGCCTATTTCTGAAATCGTCATCGTCTATTCTGCATCTATTTATAGTCTGTCAAATAAGAGCGTGGTCGTGTTAATTTATAAAAATAATTATTTTATGAAACTTTAATATTCATTTATGAATTGTACACATTACAAGCAATGATGCAATTCGGTCAATATGTGTCCTGTCACCTTTTTACTAATTTAATAGCGTATCCTAGTCTAACGGCTCGTATTTTAATTTAACGACCCATATAGAAAATTATCAGTAAAAAAAACAGTTTCAAAAACTCTAACAATATTTTCATGTGCCCAAGTCAGAAAAAGCTCATGTTTTTCAGTCGTCAAAGGCTTCCCTGTTGTGTTGCGCCATTTCAGATCATAAATACCAAGAAAGATTCGGATAGTTTTGTAGATACTTCTAAACATTTTGCCATTATTTTGCTCGTCCTTGCCGCAGTATTAAAGCAGGTTTCTGCAAAAACTATTCACTGTTCTTCTTTCTTCTTTTTGATCCAAACCCCGTTCTAATAAATCATCGATATTTTTGGCAACTTTATATAGGTGTATCCAATTCTATACAAATGCCTTCGATTTTCTCATATGTTTCATTCGGTGAATGCAAAAACTTATCACTCATGGCGTTTAACGTGAATCTTTTTCAAAGCCTTTGTTGACAATGCATTAAGGACAAAGCTTTCCTTTACCGGATCGCAGAAGAATTAGACGTAAATATTTCATTAACTGTCGTTAAAGTCGACCACGCTCATATTTAATGACGGTAAGTCATTTTCGTTTCGGAAATGCATCATTCAAATGAAGCGCAAACAGCGAACCCATGCTTTTACTCTTCGAATGAAGCACTATTTGGAAATCTGTAGTTTTAACTTCCCGATGGAGAAGTTTGTTTTCATCAAAAAATCCGATTCGCTAATTTTATGTTTTCTCGACGTTTCAAGCCATTCTGAATCGAACAAGACCGAATCGAAACTAAAATCGAATCGAACGTATATCGACGTTCTCTCAAAAACGGCTGGACCAATTTCAAAAATTTAAAAGCCATTCGATGTATATCGATGAGGACTAGCGTTTTGTGCGACGATCGGCTGAGCCGTTTTTTTTGTAAATCGCAGAATTTTTTCGTAAAATTTGTCTGTATGAATGTATATTTAAAACTCATCTTCACTACTGCTTAATTCAAAATTTACCAGTCGTTTTGCCATATTTAAAAGCGCTCTGTCGTTTTAAATATTAAAAAAATACTATATAGCAAAGAAAAAGGCTAACTAGTTGGTTTGGTATTTAGCCTTGAGGCAAGTTACATGAACTTCCCGATATGTGTAATTAATCGACTTAATCAATAAAAAATAATTTAATTTATGAGTGATTAAAAGTATTCCGAGTGGATTTATTACATATGATTGAAAACGAACGAACACTTTGACTCTATTATTTTCTAATAGCAAATTTTCAAAAATCACCAGTTTTTATAATTGAACCAGTTTCCATAGGACTTTAATGGTTTACTATGTTCATTAAAACCAAGCACTCTATCGTTATATCAAGAAAATCGTCTAATTTTAATTTTAACAAACGTCAAAAAAACTACCCATTTTCTTAATCTTTGATTAATTTTTAAAATTAAACTACTTGTCGTAAGACCATGATATTTCAGTAAGTTCTATAAGACCATGAACGATACTAATTTTTGCAAACTTTGACGATTTTTCAAAATTAAACGACTTGTCGTAGGGCCGTAATATTTTAGTATGATCTACAAGACTATGGTATCTACCGTCAAAAAAATCATGAAAATCGTCGATTTTTTTTTAAAAAAACTTTATTACAAGAAAACGGCCCGGCCGATCTTTACCAAAAACTAATCAGCACGATTCCCAATCAATATCTATGGAACGGTTTTTGAATTTTCAAAATCGATTCAGAATTGCGGGCTAAAACGTGGACGAAATTTTTTTTCACTTTTCTGCGATTTACAAAGAAACGGCTTGGCCGATCGTCGCACAAAACTTAGAAACGCTAGTCCTCATCGAGATACATCGAATGACTTTTAAATTTTTGAAATCGATCCAAGCGTTTTTGAGAAAACGTCGATTTACGGCAAAAAATCTGTTCACACACACACACACACACACACATACTTTTTCCAAATTTGGTCTCATTCGATTCAGAATGGCTTGAAACGTCGAGAAAACATAAAATGAAAACATAAAATGAAAACATAAACTTCTCTTTCGGGAAATTAAAAATACTACTAAAATAATTTAAAAATGTTTTCAAAATACAATACTGTTTATCACTGCTATATGTAATTTATTCAAATTTTGATGCAAACTGAGTCATTGTTTATAAAATAGCCTGTGCCTCACAGAGTATGTTTGTCCACTCAGGTGGACAGCCGTCCCCAAAGAGTTAATCTCGACATCATTGCAAATGTTTATATGTAATAGGAAAGTCAATATACTACTTATTATTTCGAAGTTATTTTCGAATCTAACAATATTATAATTTCAAAGCTTTTCTATTCTCTAGTTTTCAAGCGGTTTCAAATTATCATTTACAGTCTATTACTACCAACAAATTAGTACGTAATTTTATAATAATATATTTTTTTATTTTTAAGTGACTGCCGTGCTGTTCGACCGAGCAGAGCAGCTCTAGACGAAGAAGCAGCTGTTAAGCTTTGGGAAATTTCACTGAAATTAGTTGGAATAGAAAATGATCCGCTTTCACTGGCATCTCTATGACAACATTGTACAACAATACGGTAATTTTATAATAACTTTACATCAAATATATACATGCGCAATAAGTGTCTTTTGTTTATTAATTTGATGATTGAAGGCAATCAGTTCTCTTTTGTAATTTTAATATAGCTTATCAATATTGGTAAGTAATATAAACTAGTGGCATGGCATCGTACCTTAAAGCAAATTACTCGTACTTCCCGTACCAAAAATTTAAATTTAGAAGATTAATTTTGAATATTTTTTCATATTTCGAATTATTTTGGAAATGTTGAACTTTTTGTCGAAGAAATCGCGCTGCGTTAGCTGCGTTAGCTACGTAGGGACAAAATAAGCGCCGCGTCGCCGTTTTACGGGTGATCATCGGTACGGAGCTTATAGAAATATAAACAAAGTTTGTTTTTATTAATAAAACTAGCTGACCCGGCAAACGTTGTTTTGCTAAGTAAGGTATATTCTAAACAATTTCTAGAGAATCAAAAATATTAATACTTTAATTGTATAAGGATGTGTTGTTTGAATGCTATATACCATAAAGTATTATAAAAACACTAAAACCCCATTAGTTTGTCTATATTTTGTCAATACAATCAAACTGGAAGTTTTATACACTTTCTATAGAAATCATGATATAATCCAATCCAAGTCTTGTTTTGGTATTTCGACTTATTGATTACGTTTTTGAACTTTTCAGATTCTTTTTGGAATCTGGATTTTGTGTATAATTGTAAATAATACTACTGAGCTTGTACAAAATTTTTAAATTTCTGCGAGGGAAGAAAGAAAATGAATTAGGTATTTCTTCTCTGACCTGCTTTTTGAAAAGTTTCAAGTACCATTTGATGAATTAAAGTAAATTTAATAAAAAGTATGTATATAGAACAGGGCAAGGCACAAATGACCAATTTGACTTTGAGCAAATATAAATTTTATTATGAAAATCAAACCAATTATATCACAACAAATGACACATTTCAAACTAACAATTATGTGACTACATTCAGTAAAATTACCAGCTACTTCATCATTGTAAAAATGTGCTTTTTGCTGTCTTTCAAATTTTTTTTATTTAGACCTTTTTACCGTATAGGCGGGGTAACTTGGAACGTCCAGATGGCAAACAGGTATAATGTCTTATTTTAATTTTAAAGGTATTTTACAAAATAATTACATTTTTAACTAATGCTAAAAAGCTACCAAAGGAACATTACATTTTTATAGTGATGTGCCAAGTCGAATCAAGTGATTCGAATCATTCGAATCAAGCCTTTAACGACTTGATTCGAATCAGATTTTACTTGATTCGAATCAACTCGTATCAAGCCGCGAAATATTTACTGCGTGCATGTATGAACACAAATTTTCATAAATATAAAAAAATGTTTTAATTTAATTCAATATTATAATAATATAAATAATAATTATAATAAATATAAAAAATAATAATAATAAATATAAAAAATAAATCTTGAATTAAATCATGCGAGCCACCCGGCTTTAATACGCTTAAATGTATCACCCGACTCCAATTTTTATGACTTTAACCGCATTCATCGTCTTCAAGCCGATATGAATTCATCCGAGTTCCTAAGACTCAAACCGACTTATTTCGACTTCAAGTCGCTATGAATTTATCCGAGTTCCTAAGACTCAAACCGACTCATCCCGACTCCAAGTCGTTATGAATTTATCCGAGTTCCTAAGACTCAAACCGACTTATTTCGACTTCAAGTCGCTATGAATTTATCCGAGTTCCTAAGACTCAAACCGACTCATCCCGACTCCAAGTCGTTATGAATTTATCCGAGTTCCTAAGACTCAAACCGACTTCAAGTCGTTATGAATTTATCCGAGTTTATATGACTCAAACTGAATCATACCGACTTGAGTTCGAAACATATGTCCGCGTTTCAGCGTATCGACTTATCGAGATGCTGTGCGTATGGGTCTTGAGTGTTTATTTATTTTTGACTAAGCGCTGAGAGCAAATTTATTCATGAAATATCAAAAACTCATTTAGATAATAAATACGCGATTTAGATTTTAATTATTATCAAAATAAACTACACAACGAGTTTTATACACATACAAAATTATCATATTTTAATTATGCAAGTAATGGCAAATTCACACAAATGAAATAATATCAATCTTTACAGTAGTGGATTGAATTGTAAGTCATTCGTAAGACGTTAGATTCAGCCCCCTGTTTAGATTAGATCTAAACAATCAATAATATACACATGCATTCGTTCAACGTAAGATTAGGAATATTGTTTTATATGCTTTAGTGATAGAGAAGTGTTTGGTTATATTTTACTGTAAATTCACTTGAAATATTAGTTATATTTGTAGCTAGTTTATTATTATATATAATATAAATGTATTCATCTCTGCACTTTTTGGAATTAATTGCTTACTAAATTAATTATTTCACTTATAAAATTATTAAAATGATATTATTTCTTCTCTTAAATTATAATTGTTCATATATGAACTTGATTCGAATTGATTCGAATCATGATTCGAATCAGGTTTTTTTCTGATTCGAATCATTCGAATCAGGAAATTTTCGAGTCGGCACATCACTACATTTTTATTACAAATTTTGAGGTTATGTTAAGAAACTATATTTCAAAAATCTTTTTTTATTAATTTGTTGATTATACTTTTTGCTGATATATAGAATATAAACAACTCAAATACTCTAAATACGAATAAACAAATATTCATAAATACCTAAGTATATAAATGATTACATTCCCATTTCCAAGAAATAAATTTCTCCATCGTCCATCTGGCATCGCTCGCTGTTATTAAGAATTAATTTACTTGCCACTTTGTAATAATCTTCCGTAAATTATTCATAATATATTAATTTTAATATATTTGTATCAAAACAGAAACACCGAATGACAGTTAATAATTGAAAGTAAAATGTCATGGATAAAATCCCTGGACAATATACTAATATGGATAAAATCATTAATAGAATCAAAGATTGAATAAACTAAATGGATAGTTTGTAATGTGTTTTAGATTTATATATAAAAATCTCTATAAGATATATATCTTATATATAAAAATCTCTATAAGATATATATCTTATATATAAAATTCTTGTTCATTCATTTAATGTGATATATTAAGATACAAAATTGTAAGTGTTTTTTATTATTATTCTTGTTTTTCTATGAAATTTCTTACATAATATTTATTTAGTTTTAATTTTTATAGTTAAATTGATTGCCACTGAATGAAGGCTAAGATGCTAGCCGAAACGTTTGGATTTTAATTAAATAAATTTTTAAAAGCTCTCATACTATTTTTATTGATGTAACGCCCGACTTTTTAACTCAAACATATTATATCAACATCAAACTCAAAACTATCTTTTTATATATAAAAATGAATTGCAAAATGTGTTGGTAAGCGCATAACTCAACAACGCCTGAACCAATTTGGCCAATTTTTTTTTTAAAATGTTCCTTGGAAGTCGAAGGATGGTTCTTACGGCAAGAAAAAATCAAATAATTGCCGGGAAAACTAAAAACAGCCATTTTCTTTTTCTTATACAAACGTTTTCTAACTAAAACATAGAATCAATTTGAGCTTTATTGCTATTATAAAGTTCATATTGAATAACAAGCACTCACTGTATACTCCTCCTAAACTATTATTCGGATTTTGATAAATCTTTCTGAAGTTTGTTAAGGAAATTTTCTAGGATGTATGTGATTATAAAGAACTGGAATGTATGTGCAATATTGTAAAAATAAATGGAAAAAATTGTAAAAAACGACATGTCATTGTTTCCATTGAAAACAAATGAAAACTATCATCTACCAAAAATTTCAATTTACTTATGAACCTAGACAATGTTAAAATGTGTATAATAAATTTATGATTATAAATAAGAAAAATAAAATATCTACATTATTATTGCGAAAAAGCAGCTGAGATGTGCCCGAAATTAAAATAATATAAGATACAGTATATGTATGGCAGATGGAATGATACACATATGAACAAGATATGACAAATTAATTCACTTAAAATATGAAATTAAGTATTAATCAGGCCAGTCCTACCTTTAATGTGATGCATGCAAAAAATACGAGCGCACGCCTTATTGAATTTTCAATATAGTTTTTTTTTTTTCAATATATAATTACTTTGCATTTTTTACTAATCTTTCCACAATATTTTTAAAATTCGTAAAAATTTCACTTTATAACAAGAAATGGAAAAGTAAAGATGAATCATACAATTCGGCCCTCACGATATCGATTAGGAGAAGTTTAAAATGCAATTTTGGATATATAATATAAAATTAAATTAATTTAGTCCAACATGAAGTACCAGTGTTATGTTATGGTTATTGTTATGTTATACCGTTTAAAAGACTTCAATTTCCAATAGTGTTGGAATTGAGACTCATCATTTTATTTAAAGTAGTTCTACATTTAACATCGCTCATATTATAAATGTATATGCATTTTGGCGTGAAGAGTAATTTAAAAAAAACAAATATTTTAAGGTAAACGATAAATACTAGTATATTATATTAAAAAACTGTAGATATGGGTACAGAGCAATGGCTGTCGGTCATCTAGTTCAAAAATATATACGAGGTGTGTTCAAAAAGTACCCGGAATTACTAATAATTAAATTTCGCGGGTCTGGAGTGTCTGATTGTCAAAAATTTTTTTTATTGTGTTGGTATACATGCCCCTAAAGTATGATGAAATTTTCAGCTATATTCACTGTTTACTTTGTCTGTGGTAGTCGCTAAGGTTCGACGTGTTTTTCTGAGCTCGGCGATTTTTACAATGGAAGAATTGAAAAGTCAAAGAATTTGTATTAAATTTTGCGTAAAAAATGAAATAAAGTGTTGCAAAGTGCAAAAATTCACCAGATATGGCTCCGTGTGACTTTTTCCTATTCCCAAAGTTGAAGAGACCCATGAAAGGACGGCGGTTTTCCTCGATTGAAGAAAATCGCTGAGAGTGCTCAAGGACATATCAAAAAGTGAATATCAAGGGTGCTTCGAAAATTGGAAAAAACGCTGGCATAAGTGTATTATATCTGGGGCGGACTACTTTGAAGGGGACCACATTAATGTAGACGAATAAATAAATATTTTTTTGAAAAAACGAAAATTCCGGGTACTTTTTGAACAGACCACGTATAATATATATAGATATATGAAGCAAAATATATATATATATTATTATTAACTTCCCGTAGGGTAAGTTATTGTAATGGGCCGAAAATCGGAATTGAAAATTTTAACATTTCTCGACGTTTTGAAGGTTTTTGAACGTTTTGGCATACCTCAGAAAAAATGGATGTGTGTGTGTGTGTGTGTGTGTGTGTGTGTGTGTGTGTATGTATGTATGGATACAAATTTCCAGTCACGTTTTAGGGCGCACGGATCAACCGATTTGAATGGTTCAAAAAACATTCGATTCCTATTGATAGGGAAAAGAGCTGATTAGTTTTTGGCAAAGGCAGGTCCAGCCGTTTCGGAGATACGGAGCAAAGAGTGCAGAAAATAGAAATCGAATTTTTGAGAGAACG
This sequence comes from Ctenocephalides felis, assembly GCF_003426905.1. Classification (NCBI taxonomy): domain Eukaryota; kingdom Metazoa; phylum Arthropoda; class Insecta; order Siphonaptera; family Pulicidae; genus Ctenocephalides; species Ctenocephalides felis. The sequence goes on along the minus strand of NW_020536257.1, from coordinate 7,829 downwards.
GAGTATCTGATTTGAATGATCTAAAAAGCATTCAATTAGTAATGATTGGGAGAAGTGCTTATTAGTTTTTGGCAAAGGCAGGCCCAGCCATTTCGAAGATATGGAGCTAAATATGTAAAAAATGGCAGTTTTTGAGAGAACTAAGCGTCCGATTTAAATGATTCAAAGAACTTTCTGCTTGTCTTAACAAAATAATTGATTTTGGAAAAAAAAATTTTTTTTAATTTTTTTTTTTTTTTTTTTTTTTTTTTTTTTTAGTTTTATCAAAAATATTTCAGATTTTATTTTTAATTCTGGCTATAGTTCTAATATACTTTACAAATATTTTCAACTCTGCAATTCAGTTTATATAATTCTCATAAATATTAGACAATGTTACAATATTTATAATAATCTATTGAAAACATTCAGTATTCCTCGAACATTTCGGTACGGGAAGTTCCAGCAATTTGCCTTAAGGCACGATGCCATAAATGCCTCAAGACAGAATTCCACTTACAGCTAGTTTAATTATATATAAACCCACATATAATTATACTTACAGAAATCCAGGGGAATGTGCAGTAACATTGCTTCAATTCGCACGGCTGATTATGGCGACTAAGTTCTAGCACATAATTTTTAAATATTGCATATTCTATGAACTAATAAACATGATTGAGCATAATTTTAAGCATAATTATAAGTATATGGTATCTCATATTAATTAAATAATGAATATATATTTATCCTTTATTTTTATATATGTATGGTTCTATTAATTGTTGTTACCGAGTTATAATACTGAACATTTGGCTATAAATTTTTTTAACCTATAGGAATGAAATAGTAATGATTTGATAATAATTCAAACAAATTTTGTTTGAAACATATCATGCATTTTTGATTGGGTGCCTTGCTGAGTGCCGTATCAATTATACCCCGCACTTTGGAAAATCTCAAATTAAAATATATACTGAACAAATTACTACAATATTATGTTACAAAATTTATTACATTCAATTAACATGGATGTATCGTTGAAGAAATACTGTAGTCTATAGTATATAATGACTTGCAAATCATTAAAACGAATAAGGAAGATTATGAGTATAAATAATCATGAAGCATGGATAGCTGTAATATACACATATAACATTCACAAAATTAGATCAAAATGGCTAAAATAAAAGAGCTTCTAATAGTAGACAGCATATCACAATACATACATACATTCACAATATTAGATCAAAATGGCAACAATAAAAGAGATAATAATACACATCACATCATAATACAAATAACAATAATAGATCAAAATAGCTACACTAAAATTTGTGAAGAACCTCTAATATATAGTACTTGAGTACTAGAACATATTACAAAAAATTGATTACTAAATAATTGCGATAATAAAAATTGTTATAATTATATTTGAAAGCAGTTGTATTGTGAACCATAAAATACACAATATTTATGATTACAACTATTGGCATATGACATAAATAGAATTGGAACATATAGGTGATAAAAATATTTTATCAATGGAATAAGTAAATAATAAATTAATTCAACCATTTTTGGTCGAACTAAAGACTTAGACATTATTATAAAGACATGATTTGAGTCCATCGCCCATCAAATAAAATTGCAGAAAAAAAACTACATTAACTTTTTGAGACTTGTAAACTGAAGGGAATATTGTTGGAAAGTAAGTAGGACTCAATAAATCGTCCGATTTTTTTCCTCCAATGAAATGTTCACTGCAATATAATAAAATGTAATTAATAAATAGATAATAGTTATACATAATCAATATACAATATACTAATATATATTTTTCATTATTTCAGCCTTGTATTAATTACATTGTTTGCAAAATATTTTTTTATAGTAATCATTAAATTTTGATAATATAACAATTTATTGACTTATAATTAACTTCCCGAAGGAGAAGTTTATGTTTTCATCAAAAAATCCGAATCGCTAATTTTATGTTTTCTCGACGTTTCAAGCCATTCTGAATCGAATGAGACCAAATTTGGAAGAAGTATGTGTGTGTGTGTATGTGTGTGTGTGTGTGTGAACAGATTTTTTGCCGTAAATCGACGTTTACTTCACGGCTGGACCGATTTCAAAAATTTAAAAGCCATTTGATGTATCTCGATGAGGACTATCGTCTCTGAGTTTTGTGCAGCGATCGGCCGGGCCGTTTCTTTGTAAATTGCAGAAAAGTGAAAAATTTTCCGCCCACGTTTTAGCCCGCAATTCTGAATCGATTCTGAAAATTCAAAAACCATTCGATAGATATTGGTTGGGAATAGTGCTGATTAGTTTTTGGTAAAGATCGGCCGGGCCATTTTCTTGTAATAACGTTTTTAAAAAAAAAATTTTCGACGATTTTTATGATTTTTTTTTTTTGACGGTAGATTCCACAGTCTTCTATATCATACTAAAATATTATGGCCCTACGACAACTGGTTCAGCTTTAAAAATTCGTCAAAGTTTGCAAAAATTGGTATCGTTTTTTTGACATTTGTCAAAAATTAGACTTTTGATCGATGTTTTCTCAAAAGCACCTGAACCGATCTCTGAAACTTAAAAGCCATTTGATGTATTTCGGTGATGAGGACTATCGTTTGTCAGTTTTGTGCGACGATCTGCCAAGCCGTTTCTTTATAATTTGAAAAAAAGTGTTAAATTTTCGTCGACATTTAAGCTCATCCTACCGAACCGATTTTAAAATATCAAAAAATGTTCGAAAGATATTAGTTTTGAATGATACTGATTAATTTTAGGTGAAAATCTACCGTTTTCTTGTAATTAACTGTTGAAAAAATATTTAAGCCGATTTTTATGGAATTTTTTTTAGCGATATATATCATGGTCTTACAGAACTTACTGAAATATTACGGCCTTACGACAAATAGTTTGATTTTAAAAATTCATCAAAGTTTGAGAAAATGACTGTTTACTTGGTATAATGTAGAGTACTTGGTCTTGAACATAATAAACCATTAAAGTCCTGAAAACTGGTTCAATTATATAAAATTTGCTTTTAGAAAATAATCCGAGACAAAGTGTTCGTTCGTTTTCAATTATGTGTAATAAATCCACTCGGAATACTTTTAATGACTCATAAATTAATTTATTTTTTATTGATTAAGTCGATTATTTAAATATATCGAGAAGTTCATGTAACTTGCCTCAAGGCTAAATACCAAACCAACTAGTTTCTTTTTTTGCTAAACTTAACAATTTTGCAACTATTCATGGTACTCCGAATTGTATTTTTATAACAATAAGGTTATGATACTTACTTTATTCTTCTAACCACAGCTATCCACTTTTCCCTTTGATTTTCTTTCCACTTATTGTAAAAATGTATAGAATTTGCAGTCATCTCTACAACCCACTACACAACAGCTTTGGTGGCTCATTTTTATTTATCTTATTTAAATTTGAAACTAGTGGTGTACATGGCATTGTGCCTTAAGGCAAATTGCTGGAACTTCTCGTACTGTAACAAAATGTTTGAGGAATATTAAATGTTTTCAAATAGATTATTATAAATCAATACTGTAACATTGTCTAATATTTATAAGAAATATTTTATGTATTTTTATTTAAAATTTCGATTATAATAGCCTTATTTAATTGTACAGATGAGATTCCTTTTATGATCATTAAACAACGCAAATAATAATATTTCTTGTAATATCAAAATGCAATTTGAGCTACTCACAAACTTTTCATGGGACATAGCAAAACCTAAACTACCCTTTGTACTAGCTAGAATTTTATCATTAAGCATGAATTCCCTTCTATTTAATATTTTAGTATTTTCTCTTAGCCGATTTAATATATATTTATGAGCAATATTGTTCAATATCATTGAGGGATCAACAAATATTTCAGCAGCTTTCAGATTTGCTTGTAATTTCTTTCTTAATGTTTTTTCTTGCATGTTCGTCTCATATCAATACTTGTGTTCAGTAAACCCTTTAAACATTTTATAACTACTTCCGAGAGACAAACTGCTGAAAAAATCAATGTTAAATTATTTATTATAAACGCTTTATTATTAGTACAAGAATAATTATTAAAAACTTGCCTTTCAGTGAGTTTTTTTTTTTTTTTATTATTATTTTATTGGCTTTATAAACTGGTACATTAGCCATATACTAAATTACATAATATCTACACTATCTCTTACATATATATCATTGTTTTATGTATATTGCATTTATAATTTTATATTATTACATTTGATGTAAATATAAAGAGCTCCATATAATCTTGTATCTGTCATCACTATTATAAAATTAATTGGAAGGGAGATTTTTTGTTTAATTATTTCCTCCCATAGTTTTAGTGAGTTGGTTAGTCTGGCGACATTTCATCTTTTAATATTTATAATCTTAAAATTCCTAGCATTCTTAAATGTCTCAGTTAATAAGCTATAATAAAACTTATATCAGGATAGTACTGATAGATGCAAGTATTTTGATGTATGTATTATTGTGTAACAATGCATTTCGTGCGGGTTAATAAATAATCAAAGTACAAGGACAGCGCACGAATGCGGAAGTACACATATGTCACGTCCTATATTGAATAAATAGACTAGTTATCGTCCAGCAAAGACAGTGATGTCTTAGTCAAAAGTCTAGCCATAATGTCTCAGAGTATGTCTTAACACGAATCTATGCTAGTTTGTGATGTGAAGTTATTAAAGATTAAATAAAATTATAGTCAAAATTAGATTCAGTGTTTATATTCTACTTTGCGTAAAGACTCTTTCAGCCTATACCAATATAAAGTGCTCACGGTTCTGAGGAAACTCATACCAGTGTTGTTATTTATTATAACTATAAGCTCTGCCCACGACACCAGGAAAAGGTTGGACGGATCTAGCACCCCATTGGAGAGTGGATCAATCTACATTTGGAACCCAACCCAATCCAATCAACACCCCACAACACAACATCTCATATCTTTTCAGTATATTGATAAAAATACTTATTGTTGAAGGCCCGTAAAGATTATTAATCATTTTACATACTACATCGATTCTTGTAGGAAATATATAACTATTGCATTTTTTAGGTATTTTTGCATTGTAAAAGTTTGCAATTCCATATATTAATTATTTTATATGTTTATTTAACAAGCGTTTATTATATCGTCGAGTTTTGACACAAATCATTGACAAGAAATTAAGTTCAATACAGACATTTCAGATACAAACATTTGTACGGAGATTACCGCCTAGACAATATAATAATAATGGATTACCGCATTACCGGCCATGCTCCAACCCACTCCAACCATAGACCTTATACAATTTCATGGACTGCTAGTCCCCATACATTTCTCAAGTAAAAAAGTGTCAAAAGATGTTCTATGGTATGAGGGCATACGAGGGTAATTTTGCGGCCGAGATATGTCAAACTCGATCGCCCCTCGATCGCTTAAACGTCAAATGAAAGTCCGTGTGTTCGAAATTGTTGGCAGAATATTATATAATATACAATTTATGTTGAACTAATGAACGTAATGAACTATTTATTTATTAATTTATTTATTTTAGTTATACAAAGTGTTTAAGGGAAATTAGAAACAAAAAATTAAAACAATATTTTACATATTATAAAATTAACTGAAAATAAGGACAGTTGGCTAGAGCTATTATGGGAAATTAGAAAGCAATAATGAAATATTTGTTTAAATGTAATATATTTATTATTGGTGTTTAAAAAGCACAATTTTCGTATGAAAGCGGAGTACATATTATCAACTTTGCTTTTCTTTCTTTCTTCATGGTGCATTCTAATTGTTAAGTAAATTTTGCGACAAAGTTGATAAGGTCATGATAATGCTGGACAAATTGCTGGAAATAACTTGATCTAAAAAAATGTGCAAGTCCCAAGTCATTCAACTTTCAGAGAATCATGCTTTCATATGAACTTTTGTACATTAAATTTAAAGAATTTTGAATTAGGCTTTCTATATATAACATAAATTAAACATTTCTTCGGAAGGATATGAAGATATCCTCGATTTATTATATCGATCAATGTCGAATTTCCCGGAATACTTGCGAAGCATACAGAACAGTACAAAACAGGTTTTACTGCAATCAGGCACCTTACCTAACACATTTTAGAAGACATTTTACTTTTAACAATTTTACAACAGGTATATTTTTATCCTCTTTTAGTTTAAAAACCCGAACGATCAAACATCACGTGAACCCAAGTAACTGTAAAATTTAAGCGATCGAGTGCATTCGACTAATCTCGGTAAAGCTCGTGTTCGTATTTGACATATCTCGGCCGCAAAATTACCCTCGTACGCCCTCATACCATAGAACATCTTTTGACACTTTTTATGCGCTCAACTAGCAGTCCATGTATTGTATAAGGTCTATGACTCCAACCCATATTATTTATGCTTGTTTATCTAGGTATCTAATATTGTCTAAGCTCCAAACTCTTTTCTCTATGTTTAACAAGCCATGGTCAATTGGTCAATTGGTCATATCAACTCATTGGGTAGGACTGAAACACCGAAAAAGCGCGGGAATTGACTGACGAAGAGTAGTCAATTGCCGCCCTGAGCATTGTTCATTGGTCATTGCTAATGTTAAACGTTCTAGAACAAATCTTGGTTCTTTCTTAGCGAATGTGTAAACTTGGACATACATACTGGAAGTTATTGTTTAGATTGTGATTTTATTTTTTATAGTTATGGAAACAGACCGAGTTGTTCTCAGTCATCTAGAAATTCAGAATTTTAAATCGTATAAAGATTTAGTTAAAATTGTATTAGATGAAAAATATTCGGCGTTAGTAGGTTCAAATGGAACAGGTATGTAATTAATATTTCGAATTCAATTGATTCTTTACGACTGACCATTGTAGGGTCGAGTTCCAAAGTTAATGTTAATGGAATACTTTACTTCCCTTAAAACTCTAAATATTGTAAGGTTTCTGTTGAATGTTTCTACAGTAGACAGAAGCAACCTATATTTATATTTCATTGCAGCTAGTATTTGGATCGAGATTGATACTTACATACATATTTTTTACTAAAACAATAATTTATTTCATTGTCTTGAAAATGATTAACGTATTTTTCTACTTATAGGGAAATCGAACTTTTTGGACGCTATTTGCTTTGTAATGGGGCAAAATGTTACTCAATTACGTGGAAATAATTTAAAAGATTTGATATATGGAGCTATATGGAATGAGGAGATACCTTCCGGGTAAGTTATATTTGGTATATTCCAAATATAATATGCATTGTAATCTACAATTTTTCATTTAATTAATTTAAGATCTAATATATAATATTTTTGTTATATTGATATATATTATATTTTTGTTTTCGATATCAACCAAAAAGTTCAGTTGAAATATGATATGAATTTTTTCGAATTTCAAGTTTTAATGAAGAAACAGTCATAAAAATTTCATAGAATTATTATTGGTTTCGTTCCAACTATAACTTAATACTAATGCAATTAGGAAAACAGCTTTATTAATCCATACGTTTCAGTCTTCGAGACCATCATTTAGTGGAAAACTGAAAATTTCATTTGTAATTAATTTAGGAAAGAAAATTGATACATGATTAATGATGATACTTGATTGATACATGTATCAATTTCCTTTCTTAAATTAATTACAAAGAATCTTTACAATTTTCCACTGAATGATGGTCTCGATGAAGACGGAAACATATGTATTTATAAAGCTGTTTTCTTAATTGCTTTTTCTTACTTGGTCACTCGTTTTATATATATATATATATATATATATATATACACGTATATATATATA